>NC_056743.1:792445207-792715207 GCF_019279795.1 Protopterus annectens
TCCCTTGTCTTTATTGAATACAGGAATATAGCGTACGCTGATTCACATCTGCTTCCAATGTAGCCATGCCTTTCATGCAAAACAGAGCAATTAGATCAGTCCAATGTTTCAAATGCATTTGTCACCTATTTTGACAAATTTACATAAACAGCATCACAGTACTGAAATGCTAAGCTTTAAACTTTAAATGTTTAATGTTTATATTACTTTACATTTTAAGATGACTTGAATGTAGTATCAAAGATGTCTGTGACATTTAGAGAAAAGTTAGAAAAAAGAAGTTATGTTCTAACCATAACGTTCCATCTGTGTTGTAGATCTTCATCTATTCTTGACAGCTGGGTTACGGTTCTGATCCTTGGAACCGGCTCGGTCATTATATAGCTTGCGCTAGCCAAAAACGCTCGAGCTAAGAGTCTATCCACAATGGTCCTCTTTACATTACCTTAGATCGAGTTTGTATACTTACAGAAAAATAGGAGGAAACCAAACTGAATGAAGAAGCCATGTCCAAGGTGCGTTCTAACAAAAAAAAAAAAAAAACAGAACAAAGGTTCACTCCTCCAGGAATCCACAGGAGGAGGAGGAAAGAGGGTGGGATGCCAAAAATAGATGAAGTTCAAAAACACAGATGGAACATTATGGTAAGAACAATAACTTCTTTATCTGATGTTGTCAATCTTCATCTATTCTTGACAGTTGGGACAGAGTCCCCAGCAACTTTAGATCCTGGGTGGCCCTTTGGAAGGATATTCCGGTGAACCATAGAACCAAAGGAGGCTCTTCCCCTGGAGACCAAATCCAATTTGTAATGAGTAAGAAAGGTATGTGCTGCTGCACATATTTAATTCATGGAAGCCTTAGAATGGAATACAGCTGAAGTGGCCATACATCTGGTGGAATGTGCCTTCACCGGCGCAGGTAACTTGAGATTTTTCTATTATAAATGTAAGTAATACAATCTCTTAACCATTTTGACAAGGTAACTTTAGAAACAGATTTGCCTAACGTTGTGCTAGAAAATAATACAAACAACTGATCTGATCTTCTAAATCCTTTTGTTCTGCTGAGGTAGAAATGTAATTGTGAACATCCAACAAGTGTAGGTAATATTCTACTTTGTTGGAAAAACTGGGAAAGAAAATAGGCAAGTCTATGGTTTGATTAATGTTGGACTCTGAGACCACCTTCGGAAGAAAGGATGGATTGGTTCTGAGTGTAAATCTATCCTTATGGAAAATTAAATAAGGGGGTTTTGAACATAAGGCCTGCAATTCAGAGACTCTTCTTGCAGAGGTTATAGTTATGAGGAGAAGTATTTTACAAGATAGAAACTTTAAGTTGCATGTAGCCGCTGGTTCAAAGGGGGTAAGTACCAGTGACTGGAGAGCAACAGTCAGGTCCCATGGGTGTAGAGGATCTTTAAACGGAGGCTTTAATTGAACAGTTCCCTTAAGGAAGACCTTACACAGTCTATGTGAAATTAAAGGGAGGTCTCCAAAGCCATTATGGTAATTAGAGATGGCAGTCAGAATAACACTAACTGTGGAGACGGAAGCTCCTTTCACAAAAAGGCCAGAAATTCTAAAACTTTTTGCACAGGAGCCGAAAAAGGGTTTAGACCATTATCACAAACCCAGATTGAAAATCTCTTCCACTTACTAAGGTAGAGTTTCCTGGTGGATGGTTTATGCGATGCCACCAAAATTTTTCATACCAGGGATGGTATATCATTATGCCTGTTGACTATCAGAATTGGAGGAAACGATCAGTTAGCTTGAGACTTTGAAGACTGGGATGTAGCAGTCCCTGAGGGTGAGATAGAAGGTCTGGAACTGGGTCCAGAATCCATGGACAGAGAACTAGATGAGGCCATAGGAAGGGAAACCAAATTTGTTGAGGCCGGAAGTGTGCAATGAGGATCACTTTGCTTCTCAACCTGGCTGCTTCTTGAGAAAGAGCAGAATCACAGGGAAAGGCATACAGGAGACCCGAGGGCCAATCGAGGAGAAGAGCATCTCTCAGGGATTCCCCCTGAGGGGGGATTAGGGCAAAGTAGCTTCTGCACTTGTTTTGGAGTGATGTAAAAAAGGTCGCAGCAAGGCAGGCCTCAGTGATGAAAGATCTTCTCTATATCAGGATTGAGACACCACTCATGCAGCAGTAGAATGCATCTACTTAGCTTGTCTGCTATCATGTCTGAACTCCCCGGATATGCACTATCATCAGAAAGCGGTTGCAGGCAATGGCTCATTGCCACACTTTGAGGGCTTCTCAACACAGGGGATAAGATTTGGTTCCCCCACGTTTGTTGATGTACCAGACTAAGGACATGTTGTCTGATTGGATTGCAATCGTTCCTTGAGGGAGGACAGATTGGAATGTTTGCAACTCTAATAGCACTGCCCTCAACTCCAGGACATTGATATTCAGATTGGCCTCTATCAGGGACCAACTGCCTTGGACTGTCTTTCCCAGATAATGCCCCCCCCCACCCCCACCCCCACATCTGGGAGGCATCCATGATCATTATGGCCTTAGGGTGAGGAGGGACAAAAGGGCAGCCCAAAAAAACTTCTTCAGATTCCATCCACCAGGATAGGTCCTTTTTGCAGCGACTGGAGATAAAAAAATGGGGTAGTTCACTGGATGGGTTAGAATAGACCAGTGATTCACAAGAAGCCATTGCAGTAACCTCATGTGGAATCCTGCTAGTAGGACCAGAGTGATAGCTGCTGCCATGGACCCCAACACCTGAATCACCAGTAAGGTCGGTACTTTGTTTGTTCACAGGATAGAATGTACTTGGGACTTTATCTTCTGTGATCTATGAAGGGGGAGGGAGACGACACATGAGACGGTGTTTAAATGAGCTCCTATGAATTCCATATCCTGTGAGGGAATCAGCTGAGACTTCGTATGACTGACCGTGATGCCAAGACAAAGGAACAACTGCAGGGTCTATTCCACTGTCTGAAGCAATAGATGTCTGGTGGAAGCGGTGAGGAGCCAGTTGTCTAGATATGTAAACACCCGGAATCTGTGCAGTCTCAAGTGAGCTGTTATGGCTGCCATACACTTGGTGAACACCCTGGGGGTTGTGGTGGACCAAAGGGCAGCACTCTGAACTGATCGTGAATGGCTCATCGCTGAAAGCAGGGAAACCTTCTTGAACGTTTGTCCATCTATATGTGGTAATACACATCTTGAAGGTCTATTGAGCACTTCCAATCATTTTCCTCTAGAAAAGGAAGTACTAACTGAACCGTGACCATACGGAATTTGGACTGTTGAACAAACTTGTTTAGAATGCTGAGATCCAGAATTGATCTCCAGTCCCCTGTCTTTTTTGGCACTAAAAAGAACCTTGAGTAAAATCCGGATCCTATCTGGTCTGGTGGTGATGAGTCTTTTTTCTGGCAGCTTTTGTATTTCTAAGGCTGCTTGGTCCCTCTGACTGAGTGGAACATCAGGGAGTCTTGTTTGATTTCTTGGATAAAGAATGAAAGAAATAAAATAATCTCTGGTGATAATTCTCAGCACCCAGGCATCTGTGGTTATTTGTCGACAGGCTGTTGGGTGCAAACAAAATCTTCCCCTGACTGCTTCCAAAGGTAAGCAATCAAGTCCCCTTTCAGGAGTGCTGATAAGGTTGGCCAGAGAAGGAATCTCTGGAACCATGATTCTGCAGGTCACCCCTGCCACCAGTTTTTTATTAGAGCTCCCCCCTCTGCCCCGAGGGGAGTTTGCACCACGTGTGTCTTGAAAAGGCCCCTGGGACTTTTTGAACCACATCTTCTCATTCCTCTAATTCCTAAAATAGGTTCGTTGAGGAGCAGAAAAATGTATGCCCACTGTAAACAGAGTCTTTCCATCTCACAACTGGCTAGAGTTTCTTTGACTTTGGGGCTAAACAAGGAAGATCCATCAAAAGGAGCAATGATGAAGATAGACTTGAATGGCTCCGCAAACTCACAAGAGTGTCGTTGAATTGTGACACCTGAACCGGCTGACCTGGTTGCCCCTGCATGTGCAATGAGCCCCATGGACGAATTAGAAATAGACTCCAGGGTAGCTAACTGCAACGCCACTTTTTCCTGGACACCCTCAGAGACTTCTCCTGTTAGGGTATCTGAAAGCTCCTTGATCAGATCCTTCTGGAGCCTAGTGAAATTTGCCATGAAATTCAAGGACCCAAGGGTGAAGGTCGATGATGCATAAACCCGCTTTCCAAATCTGTCCATCGCCCTAGATTCCTGGTTGGGGGATGAACAGAAGAACTTTCCTCAGCTAGTTCCTTTTTAGTTGCAGCTGCTACCACCATGGCATCTACTGCTAATTCTTTTGCCCAGTGCTGGTGGTCTTCAGGAGCAGAAAGTATTTTATCTGGTCTCCAGGGAATTGGTTCTATTGAATCAAGGGCTTTCCAACTTAATAAGATCATCAGTGGGAGGAGTCACCCAGGAAGTAGATAGGTGAACTCTGAAGGCTTCCAAGTACACAGACTCCTCAGTGGTAGGGTCTTTGGACTTCGTTACCCCTATATTTAAGGATCTCTAGAATGTCTCCAAAGGAGATGTCTCCCAGGGGTGACTGGGGGGAACCCTACCCCTCATTGAAATCCGTGTCTTCAATGATGGACTCTTCAGGGGAGTCCAGATGTTTCCTCTTACACAGCTTCTTCCAAGGGGGCTCTTCAGTGGGAATATCTGAAGAGGAGTTGGAAGGGGGCTGATCCTTAGATGAAATCTCTTGCATCCTTGGAGCTTGCTGTCTGGGCCCGGAGTTTGGTGGAAGCTCTGGGTAAGCAGGAGTCATGCGGTGAGACTCCAGTAACACAGCAGCCACCTGGGAACTTGCGATGGCTAAAGTCCTCTCCATAGCTTGAAAGACAGGGCCCCTGAGGAGGGATGGGGGCCCAGAACTGAAACAAACTTGGAAAAGGGGTCACACCCCACCCCAAGAGACCCATCTCCAATGCAGGAGCCAAGGAAAGACCCACAGCCATCATAGTTTGAAGAGGTAAGGTTGACTCAGAATAAAAAAACAGGAGTCAAATCAACCCCCCGGGACCCAACAGTGGAGGCACAATCCCGGGGACCTGTCAGCTCCAAAGGCACAGAGGGAGTCAGAGCCATGCCTGTAACTGAAAACAAGGATGATGATGGTGCCGGGGCCATAGGAACCTGTGTGGTTGGAGTCAACATCTCTAATGCCAGTGGGGAGGTCAGGGGAGGAATATATGTTGGAGTGCTGGGGGAATACTCCCTTGCTCCAGGTGAGAGAAGGGGCTGAGAAGGTACAGGATGACCTCTAGCTGTCAGAAGCTGATCCACTAACCTCACTATGTCTACTTCAGAAAGACTCCTGAAGGAACGAACGGACAGTCCGGTGGGTGAGTCTGGCCCTTCTATAAATGGGATAGGGAGATGACCCAGGAAGGGGTCAATAGATGGGGAATATCTCATCCTGGGTGTGTAGAAAGTTTCAGTCTTCAGCACCGAAATAGAAGGTATAACCTGCAGAGCAGTAGGTGATGTCAGCACCAATGTGGAAACTAAGGAAGCCAGTGCCGACACCTGTTTTGATACTGGTGCAAGTGTAGTAGTTGGTTTTGATGGCACCGAAGTAGTGGTTGGTGCCGAGGAGTCAGTCAATTCCTTGAGTTTCAGAACCTTTGGTTTTGGTTCAGAAGAGGAACCAACAGACGGATACTTATTTTTTTAGATTTCGTTGCCAGTGGGGATGTCAGCACAGAACTGGCTTTTGAATCAGAGGCCTGAAGTCGATTAATGGCCTTGGACAAAGCTTCTTCAACGGGGGCTTTAAGAAGCCCTTTAAGTATAAGTTTATTATGCTATTCTATCAGGGCCCTAAGTACTGAAGCCATGGCAGATACAGCACTCTAAATCCAAATGAGGAGCACTCAAACAATAAACACAAGAACCGTGCCCGTCAAAGTTAGGCATTTTTCTGTCGCACTCTTGGCACTGCTTAAATCCATTGGTAGACTTACACTTTTCTACCAAATTACAAGAAAGGAAGGCAGAAACCCAGCCAAAAAGTTACACCACACACTCACATACTCATGGAAGAATATGAAGGGAAAAATTCTATCAATGATGGTAGGAAGAATTACCAAATGGTAGACAGAAAAGGTGAGAGGGGGGAACTAACAACAATGGTAGAACAGAAATACCAACAGGTATAGGGAATCAAGGGATTAAACCATTTGCACAAGAAAAAGTGGGTAGATAAAGGCTAAGAAATATTAAAAGAATATTTACTAAGACAAAGTTGGATAAAAGATGAACATTTTAAAGATTTTACTTAGCTGTGAGAAAAGAATCGGATGACGTGTCTTTCTATAAAAGCAGCAAATGAGATCTGAGGTAATGTAAAGAGGGACATTGTGGCTAGACTCTTAGCTCAAGGGTTTTTTGGCTGAACCGGTTCTGAAGATTGTAACCGTAACCCAACTGTCAAGAACAGATGAAGACTGACATTAGATATATTTTTTCTTGTAGTTCTTATAAAGTAATAAACATCTACCAAAGTGTGGGGGAGAGGATACTGTCCATCTTAGACTACAAAAAGATACTTGGTTTGAACAAAGGCCTACTGTTTTAGCTGCAGCTGTATAACTCCTTAGTATACTTATTAAACAAGCACTGAAACATCCACAAATGTGGGCCATTCAAGAAATAAAAGAAGCAGTCCTGTTACAGTGACTGACACTAATCCCATTATATGTCAATGGGATGGGAATACATCTCCACTTCCTTATGTCTAGCATGACTCATACAAAGCAGACTTGAAAGAGAAAGGCTTGGAAAAAAACAAGGTTACGTTGATACATCAATTCCCACTAGCAACCATTTTGCAGAAAACTTTAAAATTTTATAAGCAGCACAGTGGTTTTGAAGTGTTAAAAGAACTCCGAAACACACAGTGAAAACATATATATTTCTTAGTTCTAAGGAGTAGTTTTCTTTAGGATGCAAAACAACCAAATATTCATAAGGAGAGGGCTTCTTTTATAGTTTCCACTGATTTGGAAGGGAGACGGGAGAAAGAGGTTTAGGCCCTGGGAAAAGCCAAAGTAATCACATGGACTGGAGTCGCGTTTAGCTTCCCCAATTCTAATCTATGCCACAGTCTTTGTGCCACAGTACTCAGACATAAGCTTCCACTTGACAGACAGTGTGCTTGTCATGTGCTTGTCATGCAGTGGGATTTTTGTCCTACTCTTACATTTTTAAATACTTTGCTTTCCTTCTTTTCCATGACCAAAATAAAAACACACAAACTCTGAAATACCTGTGTAGCTTAAAGATCTGAAGAATACTGTAATGCTCAGCAAGAGTACAATGGTTTAACAATCCTACCCTATGGCAACAAGCAGCTATATACAGCAAGAAAACCAGGGCAGTGGTAGACTTTTAACGCTAGAAGAATTTCAAACTGAAAAAATATTATCTTCTTGATTGGTTATGTTTTGTTTGTACTCTCCATCTGTTCTACTGCATATTTCTCTATGTTGTGGGTGACTAAAGGTTCAATGTTGTAAAAATAAACAAAATAAATAATGTAAAAATGTCACTTAAAACAAATATAGGTGAACTGTAAACACTTTTGATAGCCCTTGTAACAGTGAGATAATTAATGCATGGCTAAACATAGAATAAACTTGACTTAAAATATAATGAACCAGAGAAACAGTCAAACACTACAGCAATCAAAACTGAACCACAGTAATAACACACCACTGAAAAAACACCATAAAAGTACATAAATAACATGTAAACCAAATGCACTGCATTCAATAGCAAAACCAAAGAAGTTAAAAACTAAAGAACAGCAACTTGACAAATCAAAACAATGTGAACAGAAGACTACCAACAGTAAATAGCAATCTTTAGTCTCTAATAAGCTACATATAATAGCAACATAATTGAGAAAACTCTTTCACTTCGATTACAAACTTATATCACCAAGTACGTTTTTCTCTAGAGTATAACTAAATACAGCCAGAAAAAACATTACTTATCTCTTCTTACACCACACAAAGTGACTGCACTACTAGAAACAATAGTGCACAGTAGAAAAATTAAAAAAAAAAAAAAAAAAACAGATCCACTTCCACACAGACAACCAAGCACACTAAAATAGCAAACCTCTTCAAATAAACTAAACCAAATAACAATATTAATGTGGATGAGTTCTGCCTTACTATTTTATACCAATTCCAAGGTCACAAAAAAGTAACCAAACTGAAACACCATGTTAAAAGTTTATAATCAACTAAATAAAAAAAAAAAAACTCAACTATACCACAAACAGATGAAATAATAACTCAGCAAACAATGCTGTCAATAAAAATGTTCAATGAAACGCAATTTAATAAAGATCCATACTCCTGAGATTATATATGAATTTGTACTCAGCAGTGAAAAGTGGAAAATGACTCAACAGGCAGCTGGTGTAGCCAATGAAATACCTTCTCATACATCCTTCACTGCTGATACTTCACTTACTGCCAACTCCAATAGTCTAGTAACAGCAAGTGTAATGGAACAAAAGTTGTCTGACAATGTCCCAAGTAGCTATGAATAGAAAATATCCCCCAAACTAAGTGGCTGACAATTCAGAGGCAGTGGTCAAAAATAAAAGTGCACAAAAACACAATAACGAAGTGGCTGACAATTCAGAGGCAGTGGTCAAAAATAAAAGTGCACAAAAACACAATAACTATTCCTACATGCAGCTGAAAAAACACATGCAAATGTCTTTTAAAAGATTGGCCTCAACATTTAACTACCATCTCCACTACACTCCCAATGGTTAAAGCCTCCAGCAGATGTAATGGTCTTTATTTCACTATACTTCCCTGTATAAGGACAAAGCAAGGCACTGGCAGCATGTTTTCCCTCCAATATATTTCAAAACATACTACATTCTTTTACCAGAATCAGAACCCCCTTACTATAATACTCAAATTATAATCTCTAGTTCAATTCTCAAACCACCATCTCAAAATCCACCTCACTTTTAAGCATTTTCTGCGAAACCAGTGATATTCAGACTAAATAAAGTACTTAATACAGTGTTATTCTACACTGTCAGTCTGATGATAAGGTATGAAGGTTGTAGAACATAGGCAGCTCAAACTAAGTGATGTGCTCTCTCAATATATCATATTGTACAGCCAGGAAATAAATGGGATAAACACAATGAAATATCACATTTACTACAAACAGTTGCATGTTCATTTGAAAGTAGTCATCAAACTGCTAATACATTGTTGAAATTACAACAAACACCATGACAACCCTCAAAGCTGTTAGCAGTGCCCCACCCTGAGGGGTTTCAACCCCTGCAAAAATGTTTTTACAGATTTAGAGTAAGTTTTGATAACTACTCTAATAAGTTACAAACCACTTTTACATTTGTAGGACTTACACGTCTCACTCTTTCAACAGGAGCTCACAAAAGTAGCAGAAGCAGATACAAGTATAAGCACATTAACAAAAACAGTTTACACTCTTCAAAACTAGTACAAAAGTTTGTTGTTTGCTTACCCTTCTTGAATCTACAGCAGCATACATGATGTCCATCCAGCCCTTAAATGTTGCCTGATAAAGAAAACATTTCAATAAAATGTCATTAACTGTTTTTATACCTTCCTCTCATTTCCAAATACACCTGTCAAAAGTACACTTACTAAAATTTTAAACAGAAAAAATATAAAAATTAATATAAGCATTAAGAGCGACAACAGTTTGCAACACAATTACGGCACTGCTGCACGTCTGGAGCATTATGTGACCTGAACAGTCAGTCTGTCATATTGCAAGATGCTGCTCTAACATCCTTTGCCATGGCAGTTAGCTACAGCAAAAGCAGATTATCTTTTTCTTACGTACAAGATCAGTCATGTAGCTTGTGGTGACAGGAAATGAAGAGTAAATTTCCAAAGTCAGAAACTAGGAACCAGAATGGGAGGGAAAAGTGCATGTGCAGTTTAGAAAATTCTTTAACTCTATCTGTATCATCAAAAATAGTGCCCATGAGCCAGACCACTTGGTATATGAATGCATAACAGCCAAAACTAAAAAAACAGGATAGGTTTATTTAACAACCTCCTTCTACATTCCAAATGATGTAAATGTCATAGCCTTTACAGCCAACTTTACACTTTTGTGCCAATAAAGTAAAAGATAAAGTCTTCCCAAGGCAAACATTAAACTTTTAGAAATTCACCTACAGTGTGCATGGCAGACAGTTTTAAAATCACGGGAGTCTAAGTCACATGCAGTGTATCTGCAGTGAGATAAGCTCACAGAAAACCAAAGACCCACAAAGCCCGTCTGACTGCTGCACCTAGACTCTCTTCCAGGTTCTCCTAACATTTCTCATACTCTGGCCTCTACTGCTTAAACCTCTGTAAAATCCTCTGCTAATGTGTTGGTATGCCATATCCACAAACTTTAATCATACGCCAGTCTTCTCCATTACACTCCAGCATTTTCAGAATCACTCATCTGCACAGTTTATCAGTTATTTTTGTATGGTGGGCAGCTTTCTAGGTGTGGCCTTACCAGTGCAATGCATAGTTAGGGAAAAACATCTCTTTCAACTGTACCCACAGTCCTTACCTTGCAACACAACATCATCTTAGCTTTCAGCACAGCCCACTTGGACTATATTTTATAAATGAATTAAAGCATGATGATCAATATATGAACATTTATCTCTGGGTTCTAAATCCATTCAGTGTCTGCATTTTACCCCACAGCTTTCACGCTACAGTCGTATTATGCAACCAGATTGGGAAGTCATCCAACTTTCTAATGTAATGCCAAATGTTGTTTATCCTGCACTGGCAAGGGTTAAAGTGCAAATCACTTTCCTATCACCTCGGTTCTGCAACAGTGACAGGAATACTGGCCCAATTCTGCCTTCCGGGTTTCATCCTTAACTGCCGTAGGGTTTCATCCTTAACTGCCGTCACTGAGGCTAAGAATTGGTTAAGGCATATAGTCCCAGCTTACTTCTAACATGGGTACTCTAGTTGTGCATTAATGTGTTTCTTTACATGTGCATTTTTAAAGGTTTTATTTTGCTGTGACTTTATGTAGGGCTGAAATAAGGTGTGGAAGCCGTTTTTCTTCCATGTTTTCATGTCTTATTTTTAAAATGTGTTTTTTTTTGGGGGGGGGGGGGTTTACCGCACTGCAATCCTGTCTAACAGGCTTCGGCTCAAGACAGGGTAGAATCCTCATGCTTTATCATGCGTTGCAATGACTTGTGTATTGGGGTTAACTGGTTTTCCTACATGAATAGTCAGTAAGAGTAAACCCAATCCTGACTCCTTTTGACTGTGGAAGAATTTGTGCTTGGTAATGTAAAAAGTGTTGCATGTTTTCATCTGCTCAGTTCATTTAATTTTGTATTAAGGCGCGGTGCTAAAGGACGGTCCTGGGAAGACAAATACAATACAAATTCCTGTTCCTGTGTTACAGACAAGGTGAAGCAGTACTGATTTGCAGTCCACACACCCATGTTCACTTCACAAGACCCTTGTTTCACAATAACATCAAGAGTTATGCCTGGTCCCCAATCTGGTTGCGATAATATGCAAGTACCCTGTTTTAATTCATTTATAACCACCATATAACTATTATGCCAGCTTTATCAGGATTTTGCAGATATTGGTTCTCCTACACCTGATTACTGTAATCATTCTGGTAACAAGAGAATCAGATTAATACTGTTCTATACCTCCTAGCTATATCATATATACCACACTGAACAGGATCTGACTTATATTATGCCTTGAATCATCATTCTGCTTACTGTCTTCTCAGTTCAAAACTCTCTCTAATCACTACTTATGTTTTATCTATTATCTAGTTAATTATCAGACTTACTAGTCTGAGTTCCACCCCCTGCTGTTTTTCTTTTACATCAGTCTCTTTATATAGTACAATACTATAGACTTTGATGATGTTTACATATGACATGTCTCTTGTACTCTTTTTCTATCTTATCTGTGAACCAGCCAATTATATTATGATTAACTGAAATGCAAAAGAATCAAAACATAGTTGATCAAGGCCATCATTTCAAACAAATTACCGGAAAACAAAACTAACACAGACACAAAAGTGTGGTTTCTTTTTGTGATCTCTTCACCCCCAATATAGTGCATGCACACATGCGCATGATATATGCATGTATGTGAACACGTGAATATCTGAACACTTATCCCTGAAAGCACATTTCTAGAAAGTTCACAAATGAAGTAAATGGCAGTATCAACATTCCCTCTGGTTTTGTAGATTTGCTGATTAATTCTTACAGTTTAACAGCAATGCTTGGATGGTAAGGAAAAACAAACCTCATGTGGCTGGTTCACGCTGCAAAAGTATTTATAGCCTACTTGAGTCTACACTGGCAAGAGGAGAAAGAAAATGAAACAAAATAAATCTGCTTGCATTAGAAAGGTAGCTGCATTAACTAACGTGTAGTTAAAGAAGCTACACACACAAATATATTTTCTGCAAGACAGGATAATCAGCAACTATTTTAAGAAATATGTTACATACAGTGATTTTTTGTGCACAATCTAAAGGCAATATATGCATTTTTTCAAAGAGAATTATTGGAGAAAAATTCATAAAGATGAATGCAGCTTATATAATGAGAGATAAAGTGAGTTTTTCAAGTAGCAATAGTTATTTACTGAAGACACAAAGACAATTTATATGAGAGAGGCATAAAACTGATTTATCCAAATGCAATACTTGATGGTGATTTTAAGCAATTCAAAGACTTACAAACAGTGGCACAAGTGCTAATTAATGAACTTAATACAAATGTTTGAGTAGGCCATACTGAAACTATTAGTGCTTTTAACGTTACTTGTTTTGAAGAGTGGAAGTTTATAGTGACTCCAATGAAAGTGATGTGAAGACTTAAGTATTGGTTAATGCAATGAGCAGCAAAACAGACTTGGAATGAATTTATTTACAGAATTGTAAAGACTTCCAAAAAATATTTAAGTCACAAACCATTAGTGAATGAAGATGAATTTAAATTTCATAACAAAAATCAAAGGAAAAATAAAAGCATACATGAACACTTTACAGAACTGTGCACAACAGTAGAACACTGACAGTTTGGAAAAGAATGTCTGATTCTCTGAAGTTTTAAAAGATATTCTTGTGTGGTATTTACTCTAAGAAAATACAAAATGGCTATAATCAAAGAAACATTTAAGATGAGACCAGATATTGCAGTACTAATTCAAACAGCTGCAAGAAATGATAGTGAATTACTAAAAACAGGAATGAATAAGTGCACAATTAATACAGCTGCTAGTAAGTACACTAATAAGAGATTTATGGTTTCATTGTGGTAAGACAACACAAAGCCAGAGATCGTCGGTTCAGAGAAAAAGACTGTAGAAATGTAGTAAATAGGCAATGCTGAACAAATGTGCAGATGGAATAGTATACTATAAAACAGCACTAATGATAAATACGAAATGACGAACAATTATATCAATCAATTCATTTTTTTACACATTTACTAACTTCACACATTGCAAGGTGGCATGCGTACACACACAGTTATAAAAAAGCAAAGAATATTACAAACATTTTCTTTTTCATGCATTCATTATACATATGCCCTGAAATTTCACATCATTCTGCATGCATTGTTCCCACAAATTCCATATTTCTATGTAGTTTGCTCCTCCCCTTTTCTAAAGATCCCATCTCTAATTCTTTTATCTCCTTTACAACATTCCTTAATTCAGTTACTGTTGGTTGAAATTTTGATTTTCATTTTCAGATAGTTGCTGTTTAGGTAGCAAACAGCATTAAACTTACTAGGGTCTTGCTATGTCAAAGGATTTAAGTTTCTATATCACAATGAAAATAATCATTACCTCGGTTATAATAATTTGATCCCCCAATATTTCTGACAAAGTGCCCTGTAGGCATTTTTTTTTAAGTCTGCCATCTCATTGCATTCCCAAAAAGCATGTTGCCAAGTACCACTCTCTTTCTCATCACACCTCCAACATTTGCTGTCTGCATGTGGTATAAAAACATCCATGCAAACACCTTCATACAAAAATCCTTCTGGACTTTGTTGTATACTTAGGAGCCATAAAAATACCCTCTTACTGTTGCTTTGTATATTGCCTTTCCATTTTCATTTCCCAGTCTTTTCTAAACTTTTCTGATTAATTCTTACAGTTATCATGCATTATTGTATATGCCCTACTAACTACATACATTTTTAACCACAGCGTATGTTCTAGACACAACTAAAACTCAAACAGAGCTGGTCTTTGATTTACCACTACTCTGTCCCTTTCTCTTTTCCTATATTCTATTATCAATCCCTGATAGTGAAGGCTCTCTACAACTCACAGTCCAAATTTCTGCTTGGCCTCACCCCACTCTAGTAGTCTCTTGTTATTTGTTCACAATACCTTGGTTTCTTTACTAATTTTCTCCAACAAATTCCATCTTTCTCTTGTCAATTTTCTATGTCCCTACTTGTAGTCATCCCTATTGGTAAAATCAAGTTTTTTCCATTCCCGTGTTGGCTTAATTCTCAAAATACTTATGCTGCTTTGTAAACATTATGTAGTGCATGGAGCACAGTGATTATGCTCCAATATCCAGAAAAAGACAAATCAGTTAAGAGTTACAGTGGTGCCAGACCCGACCTTAACAAATGTTAAGCAGCCCCCACTTAAGTTAAGGTTGGGTCTCGCATTAGGCAGTAAAATTTACCAGTAATGATCATCAAAAGACAGCAGCAGAGGAAAACATTGGTTCTGCCTGCTGTCCTTAATGATAATGTGTCCTTTCCTCTTACAAACTTAAAAAGTACTCAGAATAACAGGATGTGTGTTTGCCTACATTTTGACTAAAGGATATGAACTCCGAAAATCAAATGTATATCACTGTTCAGTGACTTCAATCCTCTGTGATTTGTCTGAAAACCACAGACTTTATGAGGAAAAGTCCAAACAACCAAGGCAAAAATCTGGACATTCTGTGAAAATCTGGACAGTTTACAAGCATGGCAAGATGACCATAAATGTAAGAGAGTGTGTGTTATACTGCCTTTCTCACAGTACTCGCAAAGTTCTTTATGGCCTTGAAAATCCAGCTAAGCATTTGGAGTTTTTTTTTTTCTTTTTTATACATTGTAACTAGTAGTATATGGAGGACATAAAGTTCCTTGCAGTACAAAGAATCCGATCATTACCTAAATTGTGTGTTCTTGATATGGATGCCATGATTCACCTCTTGAGCTTCTCTCTCCAGGTGAATTTCTTGGCATCCACGTGTTGAACGCATAATAAACAGGTTATGACTGGCAACCCACTCATACTAGACTATATTCTGTAAAGCTGTTACTGCTCTCCTAAATGGCTTACAACAAAAATCCTACTCTCTCCTTATTTCACGACCCCCCAATGTCATTATCGCTTTCTACTTTGATTTGTAACCTTCTGCTTGTGGTATGTACATGAGCCTTAGTTATGTAGCTCTAAAGTATCCATTCAAATGTAGTAATTATAAACCACCTTGTTCTGTGAGAAGAAATAAGTTATCCCACTTAACTGTTGCACTCTATCTTTCCCCCATAAATTTCTTAAATTCTTTACTAATTTTGGTACACAGCTTCTCCTTTACTCAATAAAAATATGCTTGACCTGTATATAGCACCAAAGCCACTAAACATTTTTATTGACTGCACCTTACCAGTAGTGTAGCTATAGTGTGGTGAAAGGGGGCAGCTGCATCGGGGGGGGGGGGGCAATGTGTTAAGGGGCACATTTAGTAGCTCCATGTTTTTAATCTATTTTTTTAGCTCTCGTGTATACAGAGTCAGGGCAAGGACAGGCTACTGTTAAAGAATGTCAAATTGAAAAGTCCTTTTTTTTTTTTTTTTTACTCTCAAATAGAAAGCACGAGGGTTAATGGTGAGTGTTCAAACCTAGACTGCTGAGAAACACCAGATCGGAGACTTTTTTTCCCTGTCACACAAAGCATTAAATGACTAGATGTGAGAGCTGCACCAAGCACAACAACCAGCTACACTTCTATGTCTTACTATACAAATCTGTATTCAAGAGCTTCTAGTTTTTCAGTTTTTGTACCATCTTTTATTGAGTCTCTTTCTACATAAACAATCTTTTTTTAATTAAATACTTAATCTTATCTTGTTCCAATAAATATGGATAATACCTATCCAATTCATGTGTGGGGAACATATTTTACCACTATAGCCTTTGTTTTATTGTCATTTATTTTATATCCTGAAGAGAAGCGAAACTATTTCAAAATACTCCTTGCCAATGAAATAGTGTTTTCTGGATATACTGAGTACAAAATAATATCACTGGCAAATTAAAATAAATTTTCTTCAGTACCATACCAGTTATACCCTTCAATTTGAGAGTTCCTTATTTGTTTATGACAACTGGTCTAAGTATATAGAAAGTAAAGAAGGCACCATGCCTGGTTCCTTTGTTCACAGCTTGTCAGAGAGGAGCCCTTCCAGCTTGATTCTTACCTTGGACCCTTCATATATCTTCCTAATTATCCTTATTATTCTATCTGGAAATGCAAAGGGTACCACTGCCTTACTCCTAATATACCAGCCAATTCTATACAGTGTAGTTTGAGGGGAGAAACAATATTATGAGACTAAGCCCTTATGTTTTAGCATCATACACTTGTAAGAATGGGAGACAATATGAACAACCAGAAGATTGCTTGGGTTGAACCGAGTGACTGAATTTAACAGGTAGAAATAGTATCATGTGGGAATAAAAAAAGTTTGTATTCAGGTATTATAAGATCAGGTGACAATACAGAGGTATTTAGTATTTTGCATTTTGTGGGTCAAGAGGGAGAGAGAGAAAGAGATGGAGAAGCAGTGTATACAAGGAGTCAAGCAAGGGGATATACACATGTAAGATATATGGCTTGGAATGTTGCAGCAAGTTCCAGATATATAATGGGAGGAGAAAAGAGATTATGAGGGAATAAGATACACACACACACACACACACACACATATATATATATATATATATATATATATATATATATATATATATATACACACACACACATTATATAAAAACACATTATATAAAATGGGAGGAGAGAGAGAAGAGAGACATAATGTGAGTACAGAATACCAGAGTGCGGTTGTGTCACCAGTAGAAGCACAATAGTGTGAGCACGAAGTGTGAGAACAGCTGATGTACAGACAGTCAAGGAGTGTGTGTTATTCAGCAAACTGTCAAGGAGAACTAGGAAGTACAGGAAGAACATAGTGAATGCTGTAGACTAGTGATTAGGGCAAGACCGAGTGTGAAGGGGATTTTATGCTCTGAAATGATTGAATGATAAGATGACTGGTCATCTGGTGTAGAGAAGTAATAAATGAGCAGGGTACTGGACCTGGGGGCTGAATACTTGTGGATGAAGGATGGAAAATATTAAAACGGTGTGTTAAGCACTATGGGCTGGAATGCTTGGTGATGGAGGCACTTCCATGTGCACAGCCTCCCTCTGGATCATCATTGTTCTGTTAATCTTGTCAAATAACTGCCTCTCCTCCTCAAACCACACTGATCCATATCTATCAATTTTGATAATACCTTATAGCAATTCTCCTAGTTAGTACATGCATAAATTATTTATAATCATTGCTCAAAATTTGAAATTGTCCTATAAGAAGTTGGTTTAAAAGGTATTTGCCCTGTTTGAGTAGTTCAGCCACTGCAGCTTTTTTCTAAGATGCTGGTACTGTCCTTCCTTTTAAAACATTGTTAAAAAAACTTCCAGATCTTTATCACTTTCTTTCCTCCTAGCATCCAGACTTCCACAGGAATACCATCTTCTCCTGGAGATTTCCCAGTAGACTGATTATACATCACCATTTCTTACCTCATCTCCCATCTTAGCTATTAATTATTGAATCTCATCTTCCTCTAACCTTTGCATATTTAAGTCTACCACACATATTTGTATTTATGCCTTTTTTCTTACTCTTCACATTCCACTGCTTTATACGGGTTTTTAAAGAATTTCCAAAATATCTCTAACAACTTTATAGGGTCTATGGTTACTTCTCTAGTCAAAGGCTCCCTAAGTTTGGCAATATCCCTTTCCATTTTCTGTCTAAGTCACTAATAGTTTTTGTGCTCTGCTGTTGTCAGAAATACTTCCATTTTAGTATCCTTTCTAAATTCATTCATATTATCCAAATACTCCCTTATTTTCCCTTTAGCACTCAACAATTGCCCCTCTTCTTTCTTTTAAGATTCCCATACATCAGCAGTATTTTAACCTTTGATAACCCCACTAAATAAATTACTTATTTCTATATTTCCCCTCTCTCAATGCTATCATAAAGTCCATGTTAATTTTATCCCATACCTCAATTATCCCTTCTGATAAATTTGTATTTCCCCTAACAAATCTTGAATCATTTCCACTACCCATTTCTTAAATTCTTCTCTTTTTAATATGCAAATAGGAACACACCAGTATCTCATTTTTACTTTATTACTCTGCATCTTTAGCTTATTATTATTATTATTAACATATGGTCTGAAATAGTTACTGGATGTGTTTAAAAGCTTTCAGTTAAATATTCATCGACCTGTAAAATATAATTTCAGTCCTGTCTAACCCATTTCCAACCCATGAACACTATTCCTTGTTGGAAGCTAATTCCTTCTCTCATAATTCTCTTAAGCTCCTTAACAGTAGCTTTAAGAGTAATCAACCTTCTTGCTAATAACCCCTTATTACCACAAATCTTCTCCTCTTCTATCAGTATCGGAGCCCCTCTCACAATCACTATTACCCCCTTTTCCCTTGCCCTGATACTCCACTGAACAACCATTCTGAAATCCTTTTTTTTTTGCCAAATGCACATGCTCATTTCTATCCAAGTGTGTTTCTTGTAACATTGCTATTTGTACACTAAACTTTTTAATATATTTCAGTATTCTGTGCTTCTTGTCCTTACCTATAATGTTGTTCATATTCCACTATATAATTGATAAGACAGCCATTCTGCATGACAGCTTTTCTGAACATGTGTTTTCAACTTCCAACTTACACGTATATGTAATATTTGGCAAGCTGATCATACATACAACTGTGGCTTCATGTCTCTGTTTGAACCCATGCCACATTTTCCCAAACTTTTTGTTTCAGTAAAAACATTCAATAAACAACGGCCTGTGTACATTTTCATTTAACATCCTAACCCCTTTAACTCACAGCAACATGTGTACATAACTATATATACCTCTCAAAAATGGATGATATCCCTCCATATATGATCTGTTACAACCAAATAGACAGCTGCACCCACAGGCTTTACCCATTCTAAAGTTAGGTTTAATCATGATAAAAATGAGTGTTGGAGCCTGTGTTCCTATCTGCGCCAACACCATCCATAATTGCCCAACTCAATTTCCCTCCAAGATGTGAAAATCAACTTGCAAACTGTCGGTTAACTGATTTTTAGGATTAAGTAGTAGTACAATGGCTACCATAAAATAGACTAGATTGTTGTGATTTATACTTAAGAGAATGATGCTAATAGGAATACATATGCTTGCATTTCCTTTAGGCTTCATTTACTTTCAATGAATTGCTTGCCATTCCTCCTTTAAGTATTCATGTTAGTGTTTCTCATACAGATGCCTCAGAGTTCATGGTTCAGTCATTTCCTGACTAATTTCTTTACCCAAAGACAGTTTGTCTAAAAGTGCAGAAAAAAAGACCAGATACTGATTTTGCGAGTGTATAAGTTAGTTCTTCTCAAATTATAGGAAACTATAATTTTACATGATTTTAGTGTACATTTCCAGCAATATGCATAAAACCAGGAGAACCGCCATAATTTAATGCACACATATGATCAGTTCACCCCACATCCTCACTCAAGCAGCCCAAGATCACAACATGATACTCTTTTATTAAGCCTTTATTTTGTTACAGTATAAACTCCATATACATTGAAAATATGATAAAGTACTTTTATACTTTAACAACACTGAAATTAACAGCAGTCGCTGATAAGACATCCCCCCACCTCACATTTAAGGTACCTCTGCTTACTGTACACAGCTATTTTGCAGTGTAATATGCACTTAACTTCAAAATGATTAATATACACATATTGCTAAAAATATTTTTTTTTACTTGCAGTTGCATCTTCAGTCGCAGTTGCATCTTCAGTCCCTTCATTATCCTTCTAAACATTAATGATAAAACTGGTAATTGTGGGTCATCTCACCAATTTAGCACAATCCACAAACTTCCAGTCTTTTTTCTTCCACTTCTTGCAGAAGACAGTTCTCATGTCTAAAGTGCATCTTATGGTAAAGACACTTATAGCACTATCACATTTCCTAGCAAAACATACTCAGCCCAAAAGAATAAAGCAGCATGATAAAAATGATGGACAGTCAAGTCTGGCATAAGTTCCAAGCACCATTGAATTAATGCATATGTATTTTACTACCATAAGTGAGAAATTACTAGTACTGAATATAATCATCTGAACTAGAAGAGAGACTGTTCTGTGTAAAGGCTGTGAGACTACTATAAAGAATGGTTAAGAAGTGATGGGCTCAGGTGCATGCACACCAATGAAACCTACTGTCTGATAATGTGTTCTAACGTACATGCAAGACAGTTGGGCAGTACATATTACAAGCAAGAGTTGTGGCATTGAAATTCATTTCTCACAGCTTTGTACAGGGGTCTGGTATTAAAAAGTAAATTAAAGGCTTAGAAAAATGCTGTACTTGATGCCAAATGGCCCAAAATATGCCACAGAATCCATTTTCACACCCCCGCAATGGCAATTTCTGAAAGCATATTCATATTGATTTTTCGCGAAGATTCATGCTTTCTGTAGTTTTAATTGCTGTAGATGCTGCCACTTACAGGCCAATGGTCTGCACAGAATCATCTAACTTTGAAAAGACTACTATAGTCCTGGAAAAACATACACAAGGCATGCTCTGCCAAAATAGATTGCTTGTAGTAATGGACCAGAGTTTATCTTAGAAGAGAGCGTTCAAAACACTGACAAAATAAAATGTCATCAAGCATTTTATACTTAAGTTGCTCCCCATTATTAAGCCACAGATGGGGTAGCAGAAAAATCTATTCAGAAATTCAAGATGACCAAGAGTCCTGACCATGAACCACTGCAGCACAAAAACAATTTTATTTTGCATCTCAATATGCTTTTCACACAGCCATCAGTCCATCTCTAACAT
Organism: Protopterus annectens; assembly: GCF_019279795.1. Lineage (NCBI taxonomy): Eukaryota > Metazoa > Chordata > Ceratodontiformes > Protopteridae > Protopterus > Protopterus annectens. The sequence goes on from NC_056743.1 coordinate 792,466,575, forward strand.
TCTTTGATTCTGAACTGGATTTTAATGACCTACTTGGACTTTATGAAGCCTTGTCTGCGAACAACCACACAAAACAGACAATTTAAACAAATGAATGAGATGCCAGCCAAATATTTTAGTACTAGACAGCACAAAACAGCACATGAAAGCCTGGTCAAAATGTCTGAAAGATACCTCTACCATATTAAACTAATATGGAAGACATAAGAAGAACTAATTCAAAGTACACAGCTGTCAGAAGGTCTTACACCCACTATAAGAAGATGGAACACCAAATGAACAAATGTGCATGTCAAGAAGGAATTGCCAATGGGTGGGTGACTAATACTATACTGACAGAGATGTGGATGATCAATGCAACATTCTAGGATAAGGGATAACAACTGCTTCAGCAAAAAAAAAAAAAAAAAAAAAAAAAAAAGAGATGGATGACTGAGTTTGCTCTTAAAATTCAGTACACCCTGGTGTAGGACAACAGATGAGAAGTCTGTGTAACAGGTCAGTTTAAAACATGAGACTACCAAACACTGAGTCAAGCGCAACAGATCCACAGATATGTTTTCTGAGTGCCTTAAGGGACAAACTGAAAAAGAAACTCTTTAGAGAGAGATGTAAAATGGCATACTTTAAAATGTGATACCTAAAATCAAGTATCACTGTGACATTTAATACTGGTAACGTAAAGTAACCTAGTGTAAAATATGGCTTCCAAACTACATATCTAAAATAACAGGAAGTATAGGGTATCTGTAGACTAATTAAGAAATGGATTAAGAAAGTACTCAGAGTATGAAAAGATCCAAACTAGGGCTGTGCAGCAGTCCAAGTGGGGACAAGTTGTAGTTGAACAAATGCTGCTTATCTTCCTATATAATCTGGTTTCTCAAAAACACATGAACTTTCATAGTGTGAGGTAAATACACGAAGAAAAAAGTAGAAACTGGATTGGTTTAAAAATATATGAAATGTCTTCATTGAAATTTTCCGAAACTCTCTAAAGGGAAACAGGGTAACTCTTCCTTGTGATAAAAATTAAGGAGATAAATAAAGTATTAAATATAAAACCCTGAAGGATTTTATCCGAATCTGAAGTATTAGGGATCTCAAGGAAATGAGAGATAATTTTGTTAAATATCATTTGTCACTCTTTACTACACTTTTTTATGAAAGTCATTTTTGGAGGACTAGAAGACATCAGGAGTTAGATCAGTTCCATTATGAATTCTTGAGATACATCTTGACAAAAGCAACCTAATGTAAATTCTTTTCAAGGGGCGAGCCTTCCTACTTTATGTGGATGACTCCCTTCAAACCAATCTTTTTAACTTTGGAGAAAATTAAAACCACATAAAAATTTGACTACTCCTCATGATGTTAGAGAAACATTGCTGCCAATGATTCTGTATGACAAGATGCAGTCAACAAATCGCAATTCATTTGGAAGTAATAGATGAGTTACAACCTCATCCACCAGTATGGAAGCTGTTAGATCGAGATGGAGAAGTAGTAGTAGTAGTAGTAAAATGCAAGTACACAAAGACCAGTAAGTACACTTTCAAATGTGGCAGACTCTCATGGGTAGGGAGTTAAAAAAGTTGTTAGAATGAAATAATCAGCATCATGTACAGCATTACTGTTGTAAAAGCCAATTACAAAATGTGAAAACTAGCTTTGAATAATATTACTGAAGAAATGGACATGTCAACTGAATCAAGCACTTCCTGCCTAGAGTTTTGTTTGCCTATGCTGGCCATGATCAATTAGGAGAAAAATGCTTAAGGAACACCTAAAGGTAGGTAAGATGGCGTGAATCCTGGCTGAAGTGAAAAAAATGGTTTAATAATACAAAGGATAGAAAACAGGGACTCAAAACAGATATATTATGAGAGTCCACCAGGATGACTACTGGGAATTAATTTGCACACTTTATACATGTGATAAAGTTAAAGAGAACAGACCCATAACTGTGAAACATACAAGCATGCATATGCACATACAACTGCAGCAGAAGACAACTAATGGACTACTTAGACAATCCAACTGCTGTACCTAGCAATCTGCAAATGCACATACTCCTTTTCTTCTACCTACCTCATTGTCCTTTTGAATGATTTATTTGAATTACACTGCAACTTCCCCCTTTGTGCACCCTGTTCCAAATGCCCAGCACTGTTTTTTGTAAAGTAATAATTCTTCATATCCAAACAGCAATTTAATCTCTGCATTTGGATACTATGTCCTCCCTCTCAATTTTTCCATCTTTAGCCTGCTTCCTGTAATCCCACATACAGTTTACAAACTGTTATTCTTGTACTTTTTCAACCTCTCATTACATGTCATCCCCTCTATTAATTTCCTCAACCTAGCTGCCCCCTTCTATAGCCTCACTACTGCATCTTGGTTGACTTCTCTTTGTACAGCCTCCAGAAATTACTGCAAGACTACTGATGATGCCTTGCAATTGTTCCTTATGGTACTAGTATTACTTCAGTGTCCCATGACTTTACAACAGAGATTCACATTCAGGTAGCTGTGGCTATTGCTTTTTGCTTTAATTTTTGTGTTTCCTCTCTGCTACTATGATCATTCCCAGTGCTTATTCTTCTTGCGCAGCTTTTAGATGACCCCCCCCCCCCCACCAAACCAATACACTCTCTCAGATGGTTATTCCCAGTTGTAGTATCTTGAAATTATTCTCAGGGCATTTCAGCTGCCACTTCTCAGTCCAGACAGATATCCTCCTTACAGCCTTCATTAAACAGCCCTATCAATGACGGTTGCCAAAATGTTATCATCTGCAGAAATTCTAACTGCCAAGTCTCAGGAATGATACCTGCATACCTTCACTACATATAACCATTTCTTTAGCTCTCCCCCCATTTACTACCTCTCTCTCTCTGTCTTAACTTGTGGCTACTTTTCTACCACTTTAATCAATTTGTTCCATGCATTTATCTTTTTCAATATGCCAGGCAACCTTGAATTCCAAGATGGCAGCTAACTGAGAAACATGCTGATCATAGCTCCCCCAGTCTGAAAGCAGATAAAATGTTAAACAGATAATAAATGTTACCAATCTGGGAAAAATCTGGTTACTAAGAATAAAAATACTGCCTTTTTTATCTGGACAATTGTTGTTTTTCTTATAATCCAGTTTGCTGTTATTTTATACTAAATTCAATTACTAGCTAGCAATTACACTGCCAGGATGCCAGCCAAAAAGAAATATGGAAGAAGTAAGGAAATTCCATCAGAAATGAAGAAGAAAGTGCTCTAGATGGGAAGGATCTTTTAGCAGTTCAGCAAAAAACAGTTCAGGCGGTAGCTTTATTACAGGAGATGGTTTGCATTAATTCAGAGAAAAAATAAATCAAATGCATTCAAAGATATTTAAAAAGTCAGATATTGCAGGAATATATAAAGTCAAATGACAAAATGACAGAAAAATACAAGAATCTGTAAGGAATAATTCATATGAGCTGATAAAACTGACTGACTATAAGGCTTCTCAAAAAGACCTGTTTGAAAAAAAAAATAGTAGAGTTACAGGATAAATAATACTGAGAAAACCTATATTTTTTCTTTATACTAGAGAAACTGGAAGAAGATGACTGCATTAATTTTAAGAAAAGTACAAATAAACAACTGGACTGGAGTTCTACAGCAAGATTTGTTAGTTGGAGAGCACGTGGTATATATGGCCAAAATTTGTCCAACAGAAAGATCTGAGACCAATATTATTAATGTTGCGATCATACCAGCAGAAACAACTGTTCCTAAACAAACTGTGGCAGAATGGAAAATATTAAAAATTGTAGATACCAGAGCGTTTGTGGAAAATAATTATTCATTGTACACTGGAGAGAAGAGAAGCAAGTTTATCCTGGCAATATGGGTATGCTGAAAGGGATGTGTAACATTTAAGCTATTATATCCAGCTGTCTTTAGAATATTTTTTCTTTGAGAATGAGACACATTCTTGGATGCCGAACAGGATCAGAGGAAACACATTTAGCCAAGAAAAAGGAAGCCAGCAAGCTAAAGGAAGCTGTACTACTAAATCTTTGACAAAAAATCTCCACTGAAACTTTGCAAGTGAAACCTTTTCCACTGTTTCAAGGGAAAATGCTTGAGCAACAGAAAAAGCCAGGAGCTGACTAGAAGAATCAGGAGTACCCTGGACTCCAGACAGAGGTCAGTGCTGGGAAACAAAAATGATCAGGAAGAAGACCAATAGTAAATCAGAATTAGTGAATAAGTAGGAGAACTGTGAAGCATCAATCCCACATGATGCAGCTTAGACGTGATGGTGGTTCTGCAAGAAGAGTGGATGAAAAACATTAGGCATTTGTTGATTTGTGTTTAATGGGTAGTAGAACTGTAAAGCATGACACATCTATGTGTAATTAATGTTTAAAATGACACTGAATGAAATGATGTAGTGATAACTGTAAGTAAGACATTTTTGTTCTCATTAATATCTGCATACAAATTTCCTGATGTGAACAGCATGTTATTTTGCAATACAGTTCTGTATGGTATACAGTCACAGGTATTTTAAATGCAAGGTTGAGGGGAATTTTTTCAGTCACTTCTGTATATGCTAGTGTTGTTACAGTAATAAAGTAGTCTTTCTTAGTTGTAATGCAGCCAGGCATTATATTGTAAAAAGGAAACAAAGTCTGGAAGTAAGCAAATTAAAGTAATATTATGATCACTGGCTGAGAAGGGAGGGGGATAATAAATGTGTGTTGATCATATTATAAATAGAAATAAAAAACAGCAATTCCCCTTGCTTTTAGGAAGGTAACTAGATTAATGATATGTTTTAAGTAAGAAGACTTTAAAAACTTCATAAAAATTATAACAAAAATGAAAAATGGTAATTATTTTTTCATTTAAACAGTAACTAGTTGAGGGATTTATATCATCACCTGCTTCAGAGTAAAGAAACAGTCTGTAGGTGTAGGCAATTAACCATGACAGGTCTGAAAGTACACTTACCTCAACAGCAAATGTTTCAGTGATTATTGCTGCAGTAGCCTTACCTATATGGGTTACATCCTGAGGATATAACCAGACAGCTAGGGCTACTCAGCAGTGATCACTATGATGAACATTACTGTGTTTCGACAGAAATATATGACAATATAATTAACTTTTAAATGGAAACTAGTAAGTAGGTGAGTACAAATCAAAAGAAAAGCAAGAAGTGAAGTTTGAAATTTGAAGTTTATACAATTAGTTGCATACTTTGCAGCCTTAATACTTTAATGCATTAAACAGAAAAGTGTGCTAAAATGAGTCAGTGTATAAGGACTACAAGTAATGTTAAGTGAGGGCACAGAAATTGTTTTTTTTTTTTTGGTTTTATTTTTATATCTTTGAGGGCACACAGATGAGATAACACATAGAAATCTGTGTAAGTGGGAACAGACGCTTTAGCCTCTAACATGCACAACATGCACAACAGCATAGTTAACCTTAACATTAGAATACAGAATACTCACAGGCAAAGCCATTGATTTGGAGCAACTGCTATCTGAAGGGGACAGACTTCCTTTCTGGAAAGTGTATATAGTTTTGTGTGTTTACTGTGAGTTAAAGAGAGTATTTTATTTTTGAAAATGTATTTAGCTTTTCTTAATGCTTTTATTGAAACAAAAACTCCAGGAAAATGTGACAAGGGTTCAAACAAAAATGAGAAGAAGCTACTACATACAAGAGCAGTCTGTCATTCGTTAGTGTGTGCATGTTAACTGCAGGATAGAATCATGCATTCAAAATAAGAGCCATGAATAAAATATGGGAGTAATATATTTAATCAGAATGTATTTAAATTCCACCTAAATGTACTACGGAGTTTAGGAGAATTTTCAGGGAAAATAATAGTCTTTTAGCAATGTAAATTATTTATGGTTAGTGACTGGAACCTGTTTTCAATAGTGAGGACATAACAGGGGATATCTAGAAGGGAAAATATAATAAGAGAAGGTAGATTTCTGAATTAATATGAGAATATTTGGAATGGAAGACATGAATTCAAAAGCAGGAACTAAAATAGAATTTACATATTATTCCCAAGATCCAATAACCGGACTAAAGTGGACAGAAATTACATTTTAAAGGAGCACAAGTATTCAATTGAAAGCTCTGAAACCAATCCAATATCTATATCAGATTATGCACCAATAAAAGTAAGGTAAAGATGCAGGGTAATGATACAAAAATGAGACACTGGTGCTTTCCTGCTTATCTGTTATAAAGAGAGGAATTAAAGAATAGGTAGTAGGGTCTATTCAAGAGATATTACAGAAGATGAAGGGCTTCTGATATGGATAAGTTGACACTGACAGCCTAAAATAGCTCTCCCTGTGAAAGAAATCAAAAACTAAATTAAAGGCTGGTAAAACAAATGATTTTTTCATTAACTGCCATTTGACTACAAGTTTAATGAGTGTCACAGGGAGAGACTAAAAAGGAAGGTGGAAAAAAATAAGGAGAATAAGAGTTAAACAGCAAAGAAGACTACGTGGACTCGGGGCAATGATAGTAGGCAAGCTAAATGTATCCCAAATAATATGGCAGGGACTTCTATGGAAGACACGATAAATAAAATGTATAAACAAGCATTCAAAAACAAGTGCAACATTTGAGGAATACGTACAACTCAATAACAAAAGAACAGAAGAAACAGAAGAAACACTATGCCAAGATTCTGAAAATGTAAGTACATTAGAGACAGAAAATATAGAAACAAATGAAAACTTATTTGAGCAATAGGTTATCCAAGATGAAATATGACCAAAGTTGACTGAGCCCAAGTAAAAGTCCTAGGGGGACAACTTACTTATAGCCATACCTGAAAAAAAGAAGAGGGCAACTGCAAGAAATTTAAGCTGGAGAACTTAGGTAAAAGGACTGGGCTGCCCATATAAGAACTGAAAATTCAGACAGCCCACAGGGTGCACTTACTAGCTTCATTAGTTATGAAAATGCCTAAATGACAGTAGTTAAATTTCAGTTTTACGAGCAGAAAGACCAAGTCTTATTGAACCTCTGACAGAAGGGGCAAACCATAAAAACTGATCAAATGTAAATCCATGTGGATATCAATTATCCAGTGGCAATCCAGCAGCAGAGAAAAAAGTTTATATTGGTAACAAAATTCTATAAAAAAATTCAGTTCAAACTATTGTACCCAGGCATACTTGATGTATTCCACCCATAAAATAGCAGCAGAAGTATCAATGAAAAATCTGCAGAGCTCCAATAATGAACAAAGGAAAGATGTTTAAAACCTACAGGAATGGGCAAATGTCAGAGTCTCCCCTATAAAAACAATTTACTGTATTTTAGAAGAAGCTACTTGACAGATAGTGTAGTACCTGAAAGGAAGAGGGAGTTTATCTGTGATCCCTCAATTTTCAAGATCTGGAAAAGGAAAAATAGGCAGGAAGACTAAAATTATAACTCTGGCTGACTAACAATATGGACTCCAACAAGACAGAGTCTTAGTAAACTTTATTTAAAAAAGAGAGGTAGTTAGTTACTTTGCTTATTACCTTTTACATTTTTGGAGTATATATTGTATTAACTTCTAAGTATATTAACACATCAAAATCAGACCTGTATTTAAATTTATTGCATTCTGCTGTGGGAAGATATAAAGTGGTTTTAGGACACCTAATGTAACTTTACATGTAGCTATATAAAATAAGAAGTTTAACAAATATTGTCACATTTGCTTTAAATATGGCAGCCATAGGAAAAAGTATGTTTTTATGAGGTGAGAGATGGTATAGTATACATGGTTAACTGCGGTGGTGGTGCTGCGGTAGTGTTGTCGCCTCATAGCAAGACATTGTCCCGTTCGATTCTCAGCTAGAGCGTCTTCTGTGTGGAGGCATACGTGAATGGGGCGTGCCTTCATTGAAGGTTGTGCGTCAGGGCTGGTAACCCAGTATGTAAAAATCCACTACCAATCATTAGCTGACCGGAGTTCCGCTGTGGCGACCCCTAACCGGGAAAAGCCGAAAGACACAAACATCCTCAACGTGATGGGCACTTTTTTGAATATTGAAAATAAAGTGGTGAGCTGCATTTAAGGGGAATCATAACAGCAGAGTCCAGTAAGAGTTTCTTTGAGGGAAGGGAAACAGGAGAAAATATTCAGCTTCTACTGGCTGATTAGAGGGAATGCCCAGTGAAGTAACCAATGACACTTCAAGGACTTTAGCATGTTTCCCCATAGTCTGGACAGCTACAGCAAGAGAGCTAGGAACTTCCAGATAAAGTGACAGCAAAATAAAATAACGGGCAATTTAATAAGGAAAACAAGAGTATTAAAAACAGAATGATGAACAGTCAGAGGAGGTTACAAGGTTGGAATATTAACAGTTACATAGTCATAAATAGTTTAATACCTCTAAAATAAATGGTTACTCTGTGCAAAAATGAAATACATTAATATCTCACAGCTAGTTCAACAGTCCCATGTATCTTCTATAGAAAATCAGGGAGTTTTAAGATGAAACAAAAGAAAAGTAATAAAACACATGGGAATTTTGTTTATATCTTCTGCATTGTAATGGGAACACTTAATGGTAAGGAAAATGTCACAAGTTAATGAAATGCAGTTAACACAGAATCTGGAAAAGTGGAGTTAAATGGAGAAAAATACTACTACTACTGCTAACAATAAAAAAGACAGAGAGAGTATTTTCAAAACCAAAATCTGGGTGAATGCCTGATGATGATAGAGATTACACTATAGGTATTCAAAACAGTTTTGTCTAAGTCCAAGTACTTGGCCATTTTGTCCTTTCAGACTATTTAAGGAGGGGAATTGGAATTTCCAGTGCAAAGTGCCCCTACAATGTAAAATTGCTAGGTGTATTCCATGAATAGTGAATTAACAGAAAGACTGAATATGTTGCTAGAGAAAAATACCTAATGGGTCTGCATACAGATGCCCTTTTAGATATTATAGGAATGGAATGATGGAATCTGTTTCTTCTTGAGTGAGAACAGTTAAGCACAAAGAACAAAAAACAAAATATAGGAAGCATCAGTGACTCAATAGGTAGCACACTCAGGTGTCATGCTCTGAGATTAGAAAGCTGCAGTTCTATTCTCTCCCCAGGTACTTGGATTAATTTCCCATTACTGCTACTGCAGTGTAGCATAAGGGATGAGATGTTAAAGCAAGGTCCTATCTGTCTGAGATGGTAATAGCTCTACTGGATGTAAAAAATCCCACAACTCTTATTGAAAAAAGAATAGGAGTGCTTTATTAATATTTACACTCATTTCATACCATATAAAAAACTTTAAATCAATTATTTACAGTAATTTTTGCATTCATATTACAATTTACAAGCTATCAACACAAAAGAGCTTAACTAAACAATTCAATACCTTCCATTCTTTTTTTCTTTTATAGTTACCCATTATCTCCACAACCTTTCTTCCACAACTATCTTCTCATTTCAACTAATACATCATCCTCTTCCATGTTCTTGTTATATAACAAATTCTCACATCCTTTCTTCTGCAACATTATCCCATTTATCAATATTACATTTCTTTATCATACTTCCCATACGATATTATATTTATATTATACATTTAAATCTCTCCCATCTGTATTAATTTTTAAATTTTTCTCAAAATTCTTTATTCTTTTTGCAATCCAAAAACTAATGTTTTGCAGTTTCTTCTTCACTACAGTCAACACGTTTTCTTTTCTTCATTACCCCTTATATTTCAGACTCCCTTTTACTGGTATCTTGTCTAATAAAATTCTCCAAAAAACGTGCTTCATAATTTTTTCAAACCTTTTTCTTCTGTCTTTTACAGTGTTTTTTTCATCTTCTTTTAATTTCTTCCTTGGGTACACAAAACAAATTTCTTTGTGCTTTCTTTGAAGGTTGGGCACAACCGGGCTGGCAACTCGACACCATAAAAATTCACTGCCAATCTTTAGCGGACTGGAGTTCCGCTGTGGCAACCCCTAACCGGGAAAAGCCGAAAGACAGTTTTCTTTCACCATTAACCCCACTTACTTTTAAAAACATAATTACATTTTCTGCTCATTGTCTTTTTTCTTCCACCCTGTTCTTTTTCCTTTGTCCCTGTTTTTTTCCCCCCATACATTTTACATTTTCTCATGTTACTTCTTATCTATCATTTCTTTTTGTATTTCTTTTACCTTTCTCATTACCCAAAATAAATGCACAGATGCTAAATGTACTGCTGAAGATTTTAGATTCAAACCAACATTTTATTATAAATTATTCCTCTTCTCACTGGGTTCAGCCTTCAGTCCCTAATGAAGCCAAAAAAAACCTCAACCTTTATTCATTTGAATGGGGAACCTATATATTCTCCCTAAATATGCTATTTTCCTAGTGCATAAATATATGTGGAATGGGGGTATAAGCTCAGTGGTAGAGCATTTGACTGCAGATCAAGAGGACCCTGGTTCAAATCCAGGTGCCTCCTGCAAGGATGACTTTAAGAACCTATGACATCAGGTAAAATCTTACATGTTGGAAAATTATCTGACATTTGAACTGCAAGTTTATCATTTTGAGAGGTAAGCAGTGTTATTTATATTGCTAATTATACAATTAAGCATATGTTTTCATATGCCTGTAAATATCTCAAACATGCATTCATTCTTCCCTCATTAGGCCAATCATTGAGTACAATGCCCCATTTCGCATGTACCTCACTAAACACCTGCAACAATTGGAGAGGCAGCAAAAGTACTTCACAAAGAGGATCCTAGGCCTTAAACATTTGTCCTTAAACAACATCTATTCTCAGTCTCATATCGCCTACTTAGAGGCGATCTCTGCTTGACTTACAAAGCCATGCTGACCCAGCTCTGTTAGAAATGCTACAGCTAAACAAATCCAAATCCCTCCACACCACACACTCCAGAGACCTGAACCTCATTACCACTATCAACAGAACATGCTGGAGGGACAGGTTCATAACCCAGAGAATGCCCATGCTATGGAAAAGACTTCCCCCATACATGTCAAGCAGAGCATCTCACTGGCCCTCTTCAAAAGAAATCTTGATGAGTGGATGGGAAATAGAAAATTCACCCCAGGGATCACTCCATTGGCTTTACTCGACAGAGGCACTGGGAACTAAGGTTGGGTGGCACGATGCCAGAGTAATCATATGGGCTAGACTTGTAAAGGCCCCAGGGCCACTAGCCTAGTACACACCTATGAACCTATATGTCCTTTTCTGAAATGATAAATAAAAACTTTTCCACCAAGCTAACAATTTATTTATTCGGGTATCTCTCTCCATTGACTTTATACTTTAATATCTAACAAATCTCACTCCTAAAATCTTTATTTCCTTTCTCATGAAATATATTCCATTTATTTACATTTTTATCTCACCAAATAACTTCTACTTCATTTTAATTGCAGACCACATTTTAAACAGTTTTCTGATCCTATATTACATCCTCTTATAACCAACCCTTATTTTTTGTTATTGGAACTAAATCATCTGCATATGTCATACATGTGGGTAATATAACATTTCCTACCATCTCTCATCTCACCTACCATATTTCATACATATGTCTGCACAACTGCATTCATCACTAATACAAATAAGCACATACTCACTGGGCATCCCTGTTTTACTTCTCTCTCTTAATACTTACTTTTTTCTATCCATTGATCTATCGTAACTTTTAAGTGTGAATTTTCATAACATTACATTAGTATTTTTCTCCTATACCATATGCCTCTAAAATCTGCCACATTGCTTCATGGCCAACTTTATCAGGCTTTAGTGATCAATCTTACTTCTTTATTTTCTTTCAGTATCATCTCTACTACTTTTTTTTCACTATAATTAACGTCACCACTCTTTCTTTTATACCATAAATCCCTTCTCCTACTACCCCCCATCCAATACTTTCTCCTTCCTTTTAGTAGTATTTTCATAAATATTTTATAGTCAGTATTCTCTAGTGTTATAGGCCTCCAATTTTTATATCTTTTCTTTCATTCTTTTTCCATACAAATTTTATCACTCTACCATGCCTTCTTCCATTATACTTTCCTTCATCCACTCATTTAATATTTTAAAAAAAGAAACTTTTCTTTCATCTTTATTCATTTCGTTATAATACTCATAACTTATACCATCCAATCCTGGCATCATTTCATTCTTACTTTATTTTATCACATTTGCTCTTTGTTCACTTGTTACATAATTTTCTAAAACAAATCTTTATTTTCTTCAGATTTTTTCACATTACATTCTTCTTGCCCATCCATTTTCTCTACAACCTCCATAATATCTTATCGTCTGTAGTTTAAGTCTACTTTGCCATCTAAGACAGCATCCTACCTCCCTTTTCTCATTTTTACTTATTTTCCTAAATAAGGGAAACCTCCTCTTTATTTCCTTTCTGGAAAAAATCACTGTCTATGAAACCTCATTTTTACTTTTTCTCTAATCTTTTTACACACGTTTTTCTGTTTCCCTTATGTTGTCACTTCCTTGTTCTATAGCTTTCTCATAATGCCAAAAAATGTATTTACATTTCATTTTATTTTTCTTCTTTCTACTCATGTTTTCATACTTCTGCTCATAGTTTAACCACCACTGTATCCAATTTTTATAAACTATTCTCATTGTCATAAGATATTTCCATAATATTTCCCTCTCATCTTTTCTGCCTCCTTTTTAAACTCTAGTTGATCTCTTAAGCCCTTCCCTCCTTTATTATTTTGGTATCTTCCCCTATTCTACCCCATACTGTTTTGTGATCTTAAAAGTCTGCTACCTGCACTCTCCCTGTTATGTCTTTAATGTCTTTAGAGTAAATTATATAATCAATTTAGTCATAAAAATTCCCCTTTTATATGCCCATTCTCTATTCTTTCCTACTTTTAAATCTCCACATTTTATTAATTCCCTTAACATCTTAATATCTTCTGTTATTTTCCCCCTTTTTTTTCCTTAAGTTACAGTTAAAATCTCCTACCACCATGACTGACGATTACTAACACTTTTGTTTAAATTTCTTCAGTTATCTTATTATTGTCATATTGGCTTATGTATAAATCACTATTACAATTGTAGATGTCCACTTTATTCTCATATCATTTCACTCCCCATCTCGGTGTTGTTATTGTTACATCTAGAATTCTTATTTCTTCATTTTTATCAGAATTCCTATTCCAAAACTTGTCTCATTTCCTACCAACCAAGCAATCTGCCCCCCCCCCCCCCCCCCATACTGCCTGTAGTCTTTTCTCTTTTTTGTTACAGCTGGTATCTAGAAAATAAAAAAAATCCTTTTTTATTTTCTACACCATTCCACCACCTCAAAACCTCATATAATTTATAATCCTATTCAAATTTAATGCTAAAATTCCTGTTATCATTTTCCTTTTTTGTAAGTGTTTTACTTCCAATCTTATTTTGATTTTCCTTCTCCGAAATCTCCCGCCATTTGATTTTTCACCATCTTATTCACGTCTTCGATTCTCCCCCTTCTTCCACATCACTTCCCAAAATTGCAAATCTGTTCTCTACCTGTACATTAATAACACTGCTTTGAACTATTTCTTCTCTAACTACTTCTTCATTGTTTAACCTTTCTTCAGCACCTCCTCCTTCCCCCTACCACCTACTCTTTCAACATCTTTTGTAGTAATATTTTCTACCATTTGTCTTTCTCCTGAGCTTTCCACTTCATCTACTCTTTCCTTTTCTAATATGGAACAGTCAAACCAAAAGTTCCAAATTCTTTACATTTACTACAAAAAGGCTTACAGATTGTTTTTGCTGTATGTCCTCTCTCACCACATTGTCCAAACCTTCATTTGTTAAAGTCTTGTACCAAATAATTTTCATCCCCACTGAAATAACATGCTTTGACTGGCCCCAGTAACTAACAAATCCTCTTATGCCATTCAAATTTGTTGTATTTAAAATATGCTGAATTTTCCCATTCTTAACATCTACTGTTACTGACACTTCCCACTATTTTCACTTTCACCACATATTTTTTAAACTTCATGTATTTTACTACATAGTGAAAGAAAAATAGTTTTAACTCATGCTCATCCATATCTGAAGTTCTAAACTGCACATTTATTCTCTTTTTTAGTTGTAACCCCAACCTCTGAAATTAGTAGTTTTTTTATATTGTTACTGTATTTCTTTTTTCAGTCTCAGTCATATGTTTTCCAGCAAGTTAAAGCTTTCAAATGTCATTCACAAAAAAGTGTAACTGGTCATATCCTCTTAACTCCTTCTTCCATATTTTCTTGCTTTGCTGCATCTACATAACTTTTTTCTAACAACAACAAAAAAAAAAAACTGCTACAGAGGTAAACCCTAAAAACTGGCTACTCCACCAACCAAGAATACCCCAACTGTTTTACCTTCACCAGCTGTTGTATTTCCAATTTTTCAGTGTCTTCCTCCTGTAAAACTTTAACCACCATTTCACTCCATCTTGTTTCTCCTTCCTTTAGCTCTGCCTGGTTCATCAACTCTATCAGCACTTGTGTCTCCAGTTCTCCATTTTCCAGCTCTTTAACAGTTACTTCATTACATTCGCATTCCTACAGTAAGTTTTCTCGTGTTCCTCTTTCCAGATCTACTGCACTCTCCTTCATCTTGTAATTCCTGGGACTGCAGTAACACCCCTCCATTGCCACCCAGCAGCCCCAGAGAGTGTTTTATATCTTCTCCTCTAAAGGGAAGGGGTTCTTTATTTACATAATCAATAATTATATATACAAAATCAACAGTCATTTGCACTTTTATTTACTATATCTATCTATCTATATATATATATATATATATATATATATATATATATATATATATATATATATATATATATATATATATACATATATACATACACACATTTTTCATTTACAATGTATGTATACACTATTTACAAATCACATCCTCTTTTTACATTTAGCTTCATCATATAGATCACATACTTTTTAATTTTTTGACCCCCCCCCATTCCAAGTTCCATAACCAATACCTTATTTTTTTCAACATAGTTCCCAAGTCCTATTTTTCATTAAACATAACTTACTTAACTCTCTGATTCCAGATCAACCATAACAAATACTGTTAAAGACTTTCAACCTCTTTCATTTGTTTTTATAATACGCAAATTCAATTATATCCATGTTTAAATCGTTCACATCTTTAAATTAATTCACATATTTTTTATCCATAATCTTTTTCAATAACATTTTTGATCTTTTACATTCCAAAAAAAACATGTTCACAAGTTTCAAATTCCCCACAATATAAACATAATATGTCGTTTATACTTTTATATAGCATATTCACCTGTATTGATAATTTCTGTATGACAGTCTCCATAAAAATCCTGACCTTCTACATGTCTTTTACATCTTTTCAATCTTGCAATAAAAGCATTTCTTTTCTTAATGTTTAATTCCTTCCAAGGATCTATACAACATTATGTACTCACCATAACATTCCATCTTAGTAGTTCTACTTCATTTGTCTTCAACCTGTGGGATACAGGATCTGTATCGGATCCGAGCCAGCAGTCTTACTAGCATCTGCTCCGAGCTCCAAGCCCCTTTCCTTACCCATAATACACCTCCACTACCTTCCAACCCCCAGATTGAGTTTTCTGATTCTTATACTGATAACTCGACCTGAAAAAATACTTGTGACCTATAATTGCAGCCCGTAGGCTGTCCATATGACAATGTCCGGGGGAAAGAGAGAGGGATGGGTGAAGACAAATGAAGTAGAACTACTCAGATGGAACGTTATGGTCAGTACATAACTTCTTTATCTGAAGTAGTTTACTTCATTTGGTCTTCAACCTGTGGGACAGAGGCCCAGCTACTAAACTCCTGGGTTTCCCTCATGGAAGGATATTCTGGAGCACTGCAGAACCAAAGGATGCTCTCCTTCTGGAAGTCAAATCCAATTTGTAATGAGAAATAAATGTATTTGATGAGGACCAAGTAGTTGCAGAACAAATAACATCCAAAGAGACTCTAGACCAAAAGGCCGCAGACGTAGCCATGGACCTAGTGGAATGAGCTTTCACCTGACCCAGCGGAGACATGCATCTGTTCTTATAGACTTGAAGGTCTTATAGACATGAAGAAATCCACCTAGCAATAGTGACCTTGGAGATAGGTTCACCCAAAAAGGGTTTATAGAAGTTTACAAACTATCAGATTTACGGAAATTTTTTGTCCAGTGTAAATAGAATCATAACTGTCTGTGAACATCCAGCACGTGGAGTTTGTATTCCATCTTGTTAGCAAAATTAGGAAAGACAACTGGTAAATTTATGGTTTGACTGATATTAACTGGTGACGCCACCTTGGAAAGAAAGGATAGATTGGTCCGAAGGGAAACCCTATCTTTGTGGAAAATCATATAAGGAACTTTGACGGATAAGGCCTGCAGTTCTGAAACCCTTTTTGCAGAGGTAGTAGCTACCAGAAAAGCTGTTTTCCAAGATAAGAATTTTAGATCTACGGTTGCAGTGGGTTCAAAAGGCAGAGCGTCCAGAGCTTGATGAACCATAGTAAGGTCCCATGGAGGAACAGGATCCTTGACTGGGGGGGCGTAACAGAAAAGTCCCTTTGATAAAGGCTTTACACAGTCTGGAGGAGGCTAGAGAGGCAGAATTCTCACCCACATAAAAATGAGAAATAGCAGCCAATTGAACCTTGACAGTAGAGGAACTAGCTCCTTATTGAAAAATGTCAGCTAGAAAATCAAGAATGGCAGAAATAGGAGCTGTGAAGGGGTCTAAACTCCTTTGAGAGGCCCAAAAGGACAAATTTTTCCATTTACTGTGATAAACCTTCCTGGTAGAAGACTTATGAGCAGTCACCAAAACAGACCTAACTGAGGAGGATAATCCAGGAATCCTAGCAATCATGGGAACTGAAACAGCCAAGCTGTGAGCTTCAAACTGTCCAGGTTTGGATGAGGAACCCGCGATGGGTGTGAAATCAGACCATGAACGAGATCCAAGATCCAAGGCAGAGCCAGAAGGTGAGACCAAAGGAAGGGAAACCATACCTGGCGAGGCCAAAATGGGGCAATGAGGATCACTTTGCTCCCCAGTCTACGAGCTTTCTGTAGAAACCTCAGAATAAGAGGTACTGGAGGGTAAGCATACAGAAGACCGGGAGGCCAAGCATGGACTAGAGCATCTCTGGGGAACTCCTCTGGCAGGGGATTCAGAGCGAAAACCTTGCTGCACTTCATGTTAGAAGGAGATGCGAAGAGATCGCAGCAAGGCTGACCCCACTCGA
Source organism: Protopterus annectens (assembly GCF_019279795.1). Taxonomy (NCBI): domain Eukaryota; kingdom Metazoa; phylum Chordata; order Ceratodontiformes; family Protopteridae; genus Protopterus; species Protopterus annectens. The sequence goes on from NC_056743.1 coordinate 792,483,929, forward strand.
GGAAGATGTGTTCCACCACTGAAAGATTCAGAGACCACTCGTAAGGCATCAGAATAGTCTGACTTAACCTGTCCACTAGAATGTGCATAGCGATAAGAAAGTGACCGGTGGAGATCGCCCATTTCCACACTCTCACGGCCTCACAACAAAGGGAGTAAGACCTGTTTCTTGACATCCCAGACCACTGACATGTTGTCTGACTGAATTGCAATGGTTCTCAGAGGAAGAAAGGCATGAAGGGCCTGCAACACTAAAAGGACCGCCCTCATCTCTAGAACATTTATGTGCAAGCTGGTCTCTACAGGGAACCACAGGAATTGGACTGTCCTGCCTGAACAATGCCCCCCCACCCGAGTTTGGAGGCATCCGTGGTCCTTGTGGCTTGGGCAGGGGCTGGAACAAAGGGTCATCCTCCAAAATGTCCAGAGAACACATCCACCATATGAGGGACAACCGACAGACTCAACTGAGTTGTATTGGATACGACAATGGAAGTTCCAACAGGGACCATTGTACAGCTAGTGTCCACTGTAAAATTCTCATATGTAACCGTGCACAAGGGAGAAGCGTTACGGTCGCTGCCATTGAACTCAACACTGATTCCGCTATTGGAAGAGAAGAATGGTAGATTAGAGAGACATGCATCCTCAGGTTTTGTACTCTCTCCGAGGTCAAGAAGATTTTGCACTGTAATATATCTATCCTTGCACCAATGTTGTCTATCACCTGGACAGGATCTAGGAGTGATATGGATGCATTGATTGGGATCCCCTGGTTTGACAGAGTAGATGCCTGGTGGGAGCAGTGAGGAGCCAATCGTCTAGGTATGGATAGAACTGAATCCCCTGAAGCCTCAGGTGAGCTGCAACCACTGCCACACTTTGGTGAACACTCTGGGGGCTGTGGTGAGACCAAGGGGTAGGGCTCGAAATAGGTAATGATTGACTCCAAGCCAGAAACGGAGGAACATCCTGGAGCTTCTGTGCATTTATATGTGATAGTAAGCATCCTGGAGGTCTAACGAGCACATCCAGTTGCTCTCTTGCAGGTACGGCATGATGGACTGTAGTGTGACCATCCGGAACTTCTCTTTGGCACCTGATAGGTTCAGGTTAGATAGGTCCAGAATGGGCCTCAAGTCCCCCATTTTCTTTGGCACTAAAAAGAACCTGTAGTAGAAGCCCGATCCAGACTGATCTGGGGGGGACGGTTTTGATGGCTCTTTTTTTAACAGCTTGGAAATCTCCTGTGCTGCTGCCTCCCTTTGCGTGAGTGGTATGTCCGGGAGGTGTTTGGGAGATTTGGAAGGATCCACAAAGGGGATACAGTATCCTTTGGATATGATCTGAATAACCCAGCGGTCTGATGTTATGGACTCCCATGCTGCCAGGTGCAAGGACAATCATCCCCTGACTGCCTCCAGAGTAGAGCAGTCGGGCCACCCCTCAGGGTTGCTGTCTGGGTCTGTCCGAGAAAGTTTTTCAAGACTTAGAATTCCTCGGACCTCCTCTGCCTCTGGGCCAGTGTCCATTCTGTCCCCCTCTGCTCTGGGGGAAGAGAGCCCTGAGTTTCACGGGAATACTGTGACTTCTAGAACCACATCTTCTTTTGCCCTCTCTGGTTCCAGGAAAAGTACCTTTTAGGGTTCGAGAAGCGGATCCCGATGGCAGACAGTGTCTTCCTGTCCTTCTCTCTCTGGATTAATGTCTCTTTGACGGTCTTACCAAAAAGTGTAGAGCTGTCATAAGGGGCATTGGCAAAGGACGCCTTCAAAGGTTCAAGAGAATTGACATAGTCTGAGCCAGGCATTGCGCTTCATGGACACGCCAGACCCAGCCGCCCTAGCCGCTCCTTCAGTAGCATGTGAAAGGAGTCGCTTGGACGTGTTGGAGACTGCTTTCAAAGTGGACATCCTCATGGAGAACGAGTCCCTGTCCTCCTACGACATGGACTTAGGGGGAGACTCTGCCAGCTCCTTTACCAGGTTGCACTGGAGTCTCGTGACATGGGCCAGGTAGTTCAGCTCCCTAACAGAAAAGGTAGCTGAAGCGTAAACCCGCTTCCCTAAGCGGTCCATTATCCACGACTCTCGGTCAAGAGGATGAACCGAAGAACTCTCCTGAGCTAGTTCCTTCTTTGTGGCCCAAGCGAGAGGAGGAGAAAGGGGAACCCACACTATCACTATCCTAAAGTTAGCACAGAAAAAAGACTTTCTAAAGACTTTAATACCCACTTACTACTCGGAGCTCTGGAGATCAGCAGCTAGCTGCAGCAAACGAGATCTGGGGGTTGGAATGTAGTGGAGGTGTATTATGAGTAAGGGGAGGAGCTTGGAGCTCAGAGCAGATGCTAGTAAGATTGCCGGCTTGGATCCAATATGGATCCGGTATCCCACAGGTTGAAGACCAAATGAAGTCAACTACTTCAGATTATAATATTTTTTCCATAATATTATCATACCATTCTTTTCTCTTATCAGTTTCATTCACATTTATTTTCTACAGTATAATCTTGTCTTGATAATTTTCCATTCTTTATTACAGCAAACCCTCCTTTTTCTTTAACTAAAAAAATAGACCATTCTTGTTTATATTTTAAACTTAATATTTTCATTAATAATTAATCACTGTATATAAGTTTAATGAGGAGATATACACTATAGGGTTTATTAATCCTAAAAAAGAAGTTATGTACTCGCCATAACATTCCATGTCTGTAGTCCATCTCACTCTTCATTCTTACATATGGGTTCGGAGCCGACATTTGGCTCCGACTCGGCCCCTCCCCCTTCCCTGTTTATTACCTTAAGCCAATCCCAAAGTTAATAAATATTAAAACTACAATCCACTCTGCTACAGGCCCCATGAGGAGCTCAGTGTCTCTCCAGTAAGTGTTTTACAACTGTATATGCTTATTTATGTTGAATTGTGTTAGACATCTAATATGATTTATGCTTTATTACTGGAAGTTACTATGGCATGCTGGCATTGTGTTTGTCTGCACCAAGTTGCTTTTAGTATAATAGTATGGTTTGTTTGCATAGCTGCATCTTGTTAACTAATGTTATTCATGTACATGTGTTGTGTGTTGTGTGTAGTGTAGACAGCTCATACTGGTGTCTAATTATTTCTATATAATTGTGCTGTTACTGGTGGATAGAATCACATTAGAGACCCAGGACAGAGTGCTGCTCGCTATATTTTTATCTGTCACTGCATAACTGTCAGCTGAGGTCCTTTCTCATTGATGTGTTTTTCCAATTGGCTCAGTATCTGCATATACTAGTAGTTGATTCAAGACATATTTTCCTGTATGTAGTAGCTATTTGCTCAGTTTGTTTTTTGTAATCTTTATAATATATCTTTACCATCTCAGAAATGCTTACTCCTCTCTGTACGCTTCTTTTCTAGACCTAACATCACTCTAAGTATTCAGCTGCGGTACCACCTTTACCTTTTATCCAACCGGTGGATACATTGTTATAAGAAAAGCACAGTCTGGTTCTGAACTGTCTGCAAACACAAACAGCTAAAGTTAACTTTGAGTATGTGTCTATCTGTTTGAGCTAATATTCATTATCCCCTGGACAGCACTCTGCTTTGGCTTGTAAGCACCCCCCCCTCACACACACACACAAACACGCATCTTCCATTTTCTGTTTTATTCCTTTCTGTTAGCAAATGGTACCCATAACTGATCAAATACTGTGTGTTTGTTAATTTAAACTGAGACCACAGTAGCCTACTGATACAAGGTTTTCCTGTTTTTCTACCTGAGAAATGGTTAAGAAATGACTTACAGTTTCAAAGCAGTCCTTGGTCAATTCTGGTTGTTTCTTAAACACAAACTTGTCTTTGCTTTGTCTCATTAGCAGCAGTACAAAAGAACTGCCTGCTCACACCCTTGTTCTCCCCCTTCCCATTCCCTGTTTATTACCTTAAGCCAATCCCAAAATTAATAAATATTACCTGTGGCAGTCACCATTTTTAAAACTACAACCACCCTTTGAGAACCTTATGCTCAGCCCTGCCATAAAACTTACTAATACTGCCTGAACTGGGGCACAGCTAACTGATATTTCTTAGAAATACAGGGTACCTACCTGAGTCTCCACATTCACTATCATATGTTCTTTTATTCGTTTACTCTGTTACCTGATTGTTTCCAGCCCCCTCATAAGAGCAACTAACAGGGTCTCTGCCCGCTTCGCTCCCCAACCTGCCCCCTATTCCCTCTGGCCCCCGGTGGTCCTACCTTTATTACACATGCAAACCCCTCCCATCTTTCCAACAGCCAACCACGGCACTAAACCCAACACTACCTCCTCCATCTTCCCACTACTATAATTCCTCCTCAGCTAACATGTATAAGCATACCATACCTATGCTCACTGCATGCACTCTCCTTGCATATCTTACATCCTACCAAAACTCCATCATTCCCCCACTCAACCACTACCACTGTACTTCTACTCACACCACCACTTGTGTCTCACCCTTACTCAGCTCCCCTCCCACCATCTCAAGAATCATCCCTATGCATACCCACATATTCTATCAACTATATTACTCAAACATAAAGCATCTGTACAACTTAACAATGTAACCCTCCTACCATACCTATTACCCACACAGCACAATCATAAAGTTTTCCTAATAAACAAACACATTCAAAAACTGAGAAAACGAATAACCTCACGCATATCAAAATTAGCTCTAAGTGGAGACATCCACCCCAACCATGACCCCACCATCTCCAGCCCCATTCCTCATAATCAGACTAGAAACCACATCTTCTCCCAAATCACAACCAATAGAAAGCCAAGTGACTTCTTCTACTAAGCCTAAATATTAGAAGTATATCCAATAAAGTCCATGAACTCCATGCCACCATAGACTTGTACTCCCCAGATATAGTCATCCTGACAGAAACCTGGCTAAAACCTCACATTACCAGTGAGCAAATCCTCCCTACCGGTTACAGCATACTAAGAGTAGACCGGCTAAACAAGAAAGGAAGCGGTGTAGCTATAATATTTAAACAGCATCTAAACATCCAGATCTTAAAATCATCAGCTCCACAAATAGGCAATGAAGAAATAATATGTACCAACCTCAAAATAAAACCATCAACATAATTGGATGCTACTTCCCACCTGGCCAAAACATCCCTCCACTAGAAAACCTCCTCAGCTGGTCTACCCACCATCTCCCCCAAGAAACTATAATTTTAGGTGATTTCAATATTGACTGGCAATCCTGTTCTGGCAACCATCCAACCCGTCATCTAAACCTTCATGGCTTCACCCAACAAGTCCAGTCGCCAACCAGGATAAATAAAAACTCCAACAAGCACACTATCCTGGATTGGATACTAGTCAGTAAGAGCCCCCAGTCATATATAATAGGCTGCTTATCAGATAGCCTCAGTGATCACTCCCGAACATTCCTACTCAAAAAACACCTTTACTAAGCTAAACCTGTCATCTACCATCAAATACGTAAAAAAACTAAACTTTAACCCACTCACATTCATCTCATCCCTCAAAGAATGTAACTTGCATCCTCTAAATTACCTCAGTCTTGATGATGCAGTTGAATTTTTTAATACTACCTTCCTGAGCACCCTTAATTACCACGCCTCCATAAGACTTTCCAGAACCAAAGCACAACCCTCCCCATGGCTACAGAAAACCACTAAGTCAGAAATGAAAAACAGGGATAAAGCCTGGGAGCACTGGCGCAAAACCAAAACCCCCTCAACTAGACAGACATTCCTAGAACTATGCAATAGAGCCAAAAAGCTAATAAAACAGGACAAATTCCAATACTATCAGTCTGCCCTAGACTCCTCCTAACACAACCCCAAACAATTCTGGTCCTCCATAAACTCCATCCTCCACCCAGGTAAAGTCAGTACCCCTCCTCCTAACATCCCTCACTCCTCTGAAAATATTGCTACCTCATTCAACACACACTTCACACAAACCATACTATCACTAGCTAAACAACACAACCCCCTCCACTCCAACCCACACCTTCAACTAGTAATCTCCCTACTGTCTTCTCTTTTTCTCCTGTTCCTACCTCCAACATAAAAAAACTCTTAACTAAACTTACGCCCACCAAATTAGCAGCAGACAACCTCCCAAGTGAATACCTACAAATCGCAGCTGATGCTCTAGCCTACCCAGTATCCATCTTGATTAACCGATCTCTGTCAGAAAGTTACGTTCCCACACTATGGAAAGTATCACATAATTCCCCTCCAAAAAGGCGGACCCTCCACAGAACTAACCAATTACTGCCCCATAGCTATTCTCTCTCCACTCTCCAAAATACTAGAGAGATGCATTCACTCTCAGGTCTCAGACTACCTCCTTACTAACAACCTCCTTTCCAATACTCAGCATGGTTTCCGACCAAACCATAGCACCACCACTGCCTTACTCTCCTTTACTAACACTATCCATAAGCATAAAAACGATGGCTATCTCTCCTCTGCTACTTTCCTAGACCTATCTAAAGCATTTGACATGGTCCCACACAAACAACTCATCTCTGTCCTTAATAACCTATCCTTCTCTCAATCAGTCACCAACTGGTTTCAGAATTACCTGTCTGACTGCCAACAATCCATTGTATGGCAGAATGACATCTCCCCAACTTATCTGTCTCTATAGGGGTTTCCCAAGGATCCATCCTTGGACCCCTACTCTTCTCTATTTTCACCAATAATCTAGCCTCTGCCACCAAACATGGCACACTCATACAACACGCAGATGACTCAACCATCATCTGCTCAGCCAGTCCCTACCTAAACTGCAAAAAGTCACATAGGAAGCCTTTTCCTCTGTTGAAACTTGGTTCTACGATGCCCAATTAATACTCAACCCAAACAAAACTAAACTACTCATCTTCCAACCCACCAAACATACTCAAAACAACTCTCACTTTAACATCACAGCAAAAGACAACACCACTACACACCCAATAGAACACACCAAATTGCTAGGAGTAGAAATAGACAATAAACTAAAATTTGACATTCATATATCCATGACTATAAAAAAAGTCCACAAAAAACTAGGAACGTTATACAGAAATAAGCAATTTCTCACCAAAGCAGCAAAGATTTCAGTAGCAAATTCCCCTTATCTCCACCCTACTTTATGCCTCTCCAATATATACCAACCTAAGGCAATACGATCTAAACAAGCTAGAGACCTGCTACAACAAAATCACCAAATTCGCCACAGGGGAATCCTACCGTAGTCACCACTCTCTCTCACTTGCTGAACTGGGCTGGTTTGAACTCCCTCACCTCCTTCAATGGTATCAACTCACACTCACCCACAAACTAGTAAACCATCCACTAAATGTTCCATCCCTCCAGAATCTACTCCAACTCTATCGCACCACCAGACCACAAAGATCCAGCAACAAAAATCACTTGCAGGTCACTAAAGCCAATAACTCTGCTGGAGAAGCACTATTCTCTTGCGCCATAGCCAAATTATGGAACTCCCTCCCACCCACAATTACCTCCGTGCCATCATGCACCCACTACACAACTTTACTAAAAGCACACCTAAAAACATGCTGGTTATGCCCTTGCAACTCCCACTCTAATATCACCCACCCAATCCACCCACTACTTTTCTTTCCACCCCACTAACTACCTTGATTATAGCAAGCTCGGATGCTCATAAGCCTAACTACTTATTATACACTATATGTACTTCGCAGATGATAAAGATTCTAGTTGTCTACTGATGTAGTATGTTCTTCATCTGTAACTATGTTTGTAATTGTTAATTGCTATGTTGTTCAAATTGTTAATTGCTATGTAAATCCAATGTAACTACTGTCTGTATATTTTAACTGTGGAGCTTTTCTCCCCGGGCCTCGGCTGAAAATGGACCCATGTCCAGTCGGACACTCCCGGTCAACAAATGTAAATAAATAAATAAAATACATAAATATTACAAGCTAAAAGTCTCTTAGTTGGCTCATGGCTAGGTAGGTATCCCATAGTGCACCAGTACAATCCCCAGATCTTGTTTGCTGCTAAACTATAGAAAGACAGAACAAATGTATCCAGAAAGAAAAACAATAATGAAAGGTCTCCACTGTATTAAGGTAATACTATCCTGTCTCCAGATCCTTCCAAGATGGGGGTAAGTGGGTGTGTTCATAAGAATGAAGGGCAAGATGGACTACAAACATGGAACATTATGGTGAATACATAACTTCTTTATGTTCTGTAGTCCTATCTCGCCTTCATTCTTATGCATGGGACAGCGTCCCTAGCACCTTATTCTTGGGTAGCTCATGGAAAAATACTCATAAGTACCGTGGAACCAAAGGAAGCTCTACCCCTAGAGGTCAGGTCCAATCTGTAATGAGTAACAAAGGTATGAGGGGTAGCCCAGGTTGCTGCTGCACAAACACTGTCAATTGGAACTCTGGCTTGGAAGGCAGCAGATGTAGACTGAGATCGTGTAGAATGAGCCTTAATCTTGAACAGTAGAGTCTTTCCATTAGAAGAATAAATGAAGGAAATACAGCTCGAAATCCAATCTGATAGGGTCACTTTGGAGACTGGGAGACCTAGTCTAGAATCAGGAAAATGATACAAACAATTGGTCTGACTTTCTAAATTTCTTAGTCCTGTGAAGATAGAACAGTAACTGTCTGTGAACATCCAACGAAAGAAATTTGTATTCTGCTGCGTTGGAATGGTTAGGGAAAAACACTGGCAACTCTATAGTTTGGTTCAAGTTATTGTGAGTGCAAACTTTAGGGTTAAAAGATGGATTTGTACAAAGAGAAACTCTGTCTTTGTGGAAAATCAAATAAGGGGGCTTGATAGACAGTGCTTGCAACTCTGATACTCGTCTAGCAGATGTGATGGCTACTAGAAACAAAGTCTTCCAAGACAGAAATTTTAGTGGACACGAATGAGCAGGTTCAGAGGGCGGATAAGTTATTTTGGACAGGACAAAGTTTAGATCCCAGGAAGCTACCGGCTCCTGAAAAAGAGGTCTCACCAAAGTAGCACCCTTGAGGAAGGTTTTACACAATGTGTGTGACATCAGGTTACACTCATGTTGACCCAAATGAAAATTAGATATCACTGCCAACTGGGCCCTAATTGTGGCAGCAGCAGATCCCTGATGGAAAAGTTCAGACAAAAATTCTAAAACCACTCAGATGGACGCATTGTATACATTCCTTTCTTCAGCCCAGATAGAAAATCTTCTCCATTTGCTAGTGTATAACTTCCTATTGGAAGGTTTATGTGAAGATGTGAGGATGTGGGTCACAGCAGGTGAAAAATCATGAAGCCTGACTAGGGATGGAATTGGAGCAGCCACGCTGTAAAGTTGAGGGTGTGGAGGCCGGGGTGAAGAGAGCCTGACATGTGTGTCAATTGGTCTGGCACTGGGTCCAGAGTCCATGGAACATCTACTAGATGAGGCCCGAGAAAGGGGAACCAAATCTGATGAGGCCAGTAAGGAGTGATGAGAATCATTCTGCTTCCCAACAGCTTTGCTTTGTGAATCATCTTGGATATGAGAGGAAAAGGAGGGAAAGCATAAAGGAGACCCAGGGGCCAATCGTGAACAAGTGCGTCTCTCGGTGACTCCCCCGGAGGGGGAATAAGGGAAAAGTAGCTGCTGCATTTGGAGTTGATTGGACTGGCGAAAAGATCGCAGAAAGCCCGTCCCAATTTGTGGAAAATCTGTTCTGCTAGTTCCTGATTCAGAGATCACTCGTGAGGAATCAAGATTGCCCGGCTGAGTTTGTCGGCTATCATGTTGGTTGTCCCTGGGATGTGCGTTGCCACTAGAAAGCGCTGGGAAGTTATCGCCCACTTCCAAACACGAATCACTTCCCGACAAAGGGGGTAAGATCTGATTCCACCTTGTTAGTTGAGATACCACACTACAAGCATGTTGTCTGATTGGATTGCTATCGTCCCAAGAGGAAGAGAGTCGCAAAGTGCTTGCAGCGCTAGAAGCACCGCCCTCATCTCTAGGACACTGATATGCAGGTGAGCCTCATGATCTTGCCATGTGCCTTGGACAGTCCTGCCTAGATAATGCCCCCCCCCCTATCTGTGAGGCATCCGTGGTCACAGCAGCAACGGGTTGGTGAGGAAGGAATGGAGTGCCTGTCATTAGTTGGTCGGGTTGGATCCCCCAACGGAAATCCTTTTTGCAAGACTCTGTTATGATGATGTGGTGAGACAGAGGCAGTTGTTGAAAAGATCACTGGGATGATAGAAGCCACAGAAGAATTTGCATATGTAGTCTGGCAAAAGGGACTAGCATTATGGTGCAGGCCATGGTCCCCAAGAGTTTCAGCACTGTCCTTGCCTTGACTTTTTGCATAGGAAGTAGACGGAGAACTTGTTGTGTGAGGTTCTGTGCTCTTTCGGCAGGAAGACGGGCTAACATGGTGACTGTGTCGATTTCTGTGCCTATAAACTGAGAGGGTGATGAGGCAGACGTTTCCCAATTTATAGTAATCCCCAACTGGGAACAAAGTTGGATAGTGGAATCTTTGTTTTGAAGGAGTAGATGCCTGATGGGAGGCGGTCAAGAGCCAGTTGTCCAGGTACGGAAACACTTGGAATCCTAGACGTCTCAGTTGAGCTGTCACTACTGCCATGCATTTGGTGAACACCCTGGGGGCTGTGGTGAGACCAAAGGGCACAACATGAAATTGGTAGTGACTGGCTCCTAGCCGGAAGAGTAGGTGGTTCCTTGACACTCTGTCCATTTTTATATGGTAGTATGCATCTTGGAGGTCTATTGAGCACATCCAACTGTCTTTCCCTAACAGAGGGAGTATAGACTGCAGTGTCACCATCCAGAACTTGTCCTTCTTTTGGATTCATTTAGTTTGCTGAGTTCCAAGATTGGCCTCCAGTCCCCTGTACGTTTTGGCACTAAAAAGAATCTGGAGTAAGTTCTGAATCCTACCTGGTCAGTGGGGACGGTTTGGATGGCTCTGTTTGTGAGCAACTTTTTCACTTCTAAGTTGCTTGATCCCTATTGTTGGGTGGAACATCCGGGATCTTCTTGGGAATGTGAGGTGGAAGAGAAAAGGGTATGGAGTAATCTCTGGTGATAATTCTTTGTACCCATTTGTCTTGGGTGATGTTTAGCCAAGCTTCTGGATACAAAGAAATGAGACCCCCAACTGGCACCAGAAAAGCACAGCCAGGCCTCACATCAGGAGCCCTGATAGGGATGGCCTCGAAATGAATCACGGCTTCCCTGGTTTTGTGGGCCACTCCTGCCTCTAGGGCAACATCTACCATTTGCTCCTCCTCTTCCTCTGAAGGAGGAGTCACCCTGTGCATCCAGGAAAAATCTCTGGGACTTCTTGAACCACATCTTACCACCTCTCTGGCCCTTAGGATATGGTCTAGAGGGGACGGTAAAACGTACTCCCACGGCAGAGAGCGTTTTCCCTTTTTGCTCACACCTGGTGAGTGCGTCTTTCACCTTAGGTCCAAACAATGAAGAACCATCAAAGGGGACATTAGTAAAGGAAGACTTGAACGGCTCCGCAAAATTACACAAGTGCATCCAGGAGTGTCTCCTAAGGGAAACTTCTGAACCTGCTGCCCTGCTTGCTCCGTCGGCTGCATAAGAAATCAGCCTCATGGAGGAGTTAAAGATGGAATTTAAGGTGGACAACTGAGCAGACACCTCCTCATGGACTCCTTCAGTAGATGTACCTTGTAGAGTATCTCCCAACTCCTTAAGGAGATCTCTCTGAAGCCTAGTAAAATGTATTAGATAGTTCAGCGATCTGAGTGTGAATGCCGCTGAAGAAAAGATACACTTCCCGTATCTGTCCATCGTACGTGACTCCTTATTCGGTGGATGGACAGATGATGAAGTCTCACTAGCTCCCTCCTAGTGGCCGCCGGCACCACCATGGCATCTACAGGCATTCCCTTGGACACAAATTCTTTCTCTTTGGGAGCAGACAAAAATTTATTGGGTCTCCTAGGAACTGGCTCCATGGCATCAGGAGTCTCCCACACCTTCTGACTAACAAGGTCTAAAAGCTCATCAAAAGGTGGAGACACCAAAGAGGTTGAAGGCTGAGACCCGAAAGCCTTCAGGTACACTGCCTCCTCATCAGGAGGGGTAACAGTGTGCCAGCCGCCTCTCTGCTTAAGGATCACTAAGATGTCTACAAAGGAGACATCATCAGAGGACAACTTGGGGGACCTTTCTGACTCCTCGAGGTCAGTGTTGGAGGTAATGGACTCATTCTGGGAGTCTACATGCTTCCTCTTGCATGCCCTCTTCCAAGGGGGATCCTAAGAAGGATATTCTGGGGAGGTCTCGGAAGACTGGGGGCCACCAACCGGGGGCTCATGAGGCTGCGGGGTCTCTGCTGTTGAGAGAGAGAGAGTAGGTGCTGAGACAGAGGTCGGTGCCCGAGGGGGAAAGAGTGTCGGTACCCTTGAGTGGAGCTGATGAGACAGACAGCACACTCCTCATCATCTCAAAGGCAGATCTCTCTGGCTCTGAAGACCTCCTCGGCTCCGAGATGGATGTAGGGTCAGAGCTCACCCTAGCCGATGCACCGAGAGGGAGACTCGGAACCTAGGAGGTTCAGGTCCAAGTGTCCCTGTCGGGGCCAACCAGTGAGCTTCGGCTCCTAGACACCACGGATGGCACCGAAGGTGTTGGAGCAGAACTCGGCTCCGAGACAGCCTCCAGGAGAGCTGGAACTGAGGGTTCCACAAGTGGTACTGAACACTATGGCTCCAAAAACCCGGCACGGCTTGGAGGAGGAACCACAACAGGGGGGTTGGACTCAGGTGGCTCCGGAACCGACTGAGTCAGAGCCAACAACATTTTTGACAAGGCAGACAACTTCAGGAGTCTAAGCATTACTCTTTCCATATCCTTCTCTGATAGGCTTCTGGAGGATCTGGATGACACAGTGTGGGCAATCTGGACCTCTACAGAATTGGAGATCTTAAGGTTGGGAAAACCGGCAAGGGATCTCTGGACCGGCTCCAATGAAGTCTCTCAGTAGTCGGCTCTGAGATGCTTGGGCTGAAACTGAAGTGGCAATATTAACAACCTCGATCGGCTCTGAGGACAGTGGAGCTGAGGAGGTAGAAGTCTTATCTGGCTTAGTTAGTTTTGGAGGAGGTTCCGATACACCAGACGGTGCCAGAGAATGCCTCTTGGCCGTCTTAACCTTCTCTTTTTTGGAAGAATGTGATTTTGAGGGGGAAGAAGAACTGGCTAAGTCTTCCTCGAAGGAAGGCTTAAGGAGACCTTTCAAAATTAACTTGTCCTTCCACTCCTGGAGAAATCTAGAGCTGAAGGAATGACAGAACAAGCAAGTTTTCTGCAGATGAATGGCTCTGAGACAATAAACATAATTACTATGGCCATCCGTAATTGACATCATCTGGAAGCACTTTACACATTTTTTGAAACCCGAAGGTTTGTGATCTTTGGACTCTTTAGACATAATGACTAGCTAAGCAGGAACACACAAGCACAACGAGGACTAGGTCCTCTAATTTAAACGGGCCTAGGCCTAACACACTCGCACACACACACAACGTGGACTAGGTCCTTTAACTCAAATGGACCTAGCCCTGGGAATGAGAAAACAGGCAGAGAACTAGGTCCTCTAACTTAAACAGACCTAGGTAGAAAGATTAATTTGTAGAAGGTCAGAAACTTTCAAACGACACTGACTGCAAGCTAAATTTCGAAATATCTAAAAGTCTAACTTTCTCAATTAGAAATCCACAGCTCATAGTCAAGTCATAGAAAAAAAAGGGTCAAAAAGTATCAAACGACCCTGCACACAAGCTAAATATCTAAATATCTAACTCTAATAAACAGGAGACACTGCACACAATATATATCAAAAATAAGCGCAAACACGCAACTTTAATTAGAAAACTAGCACACAGGATACCAAACCGAGAACAAGATGGGCCACCGACCAACCAGTTCTCAACAACTAACTAATTTAAAGTCAAAAACACTCTACCAGAACTCGTAGATGCGGCAAACGAGATCTGGGGATTGTACTGGTGCACTATGGGATACCTACCTAGCCATGAGCCAACTAAGAGACTTTGAGCTTGTAATAGGCTTGGCTCCGAACCCATATGTAAGAATGAAGGTGAGACAGGACTACAGAACATCCTCCTTTTTCACTTTTCACATACAATACTCCTTTTTACAGGGTTCAACCTCAATCCTCAAATAAAAGAAAATATTATATTATATTATATTATATTATATTATATTATATTATATCTACATATTTCTCTAAGTTTAAAGGAAGACTAAAAACATTAGCTAAAGTAAGTCATCTTTGCTTATAGTATGGAATTTATTAAATAAACTTTCTTTTTAAAAGAAAGCTAAGAGCCTAAAAGACATCCAAAACACATACACATTTTATTTGCTCTATTTTTTCTTTCCATATGGAATTTACAATTTCTTGTTTCCTGTAGTCTATCCCATGGATCTTAATTTTATCCTTATTGAAATTAATTCTCCTAATCCTTCCCTCAAAACCTAAACCCTGACTTTTACCTTTATTTAACACAAAACCAATAATCTGAATGGTTTCTTGCATTAGTTTTATCACTGTATCCATACTTGCTTCATTCTTTGTTGTAGTGATATCATCTGCACAATTTAAAAAATGGACATTTTTATCCCTTCATTTCAAATACAGCTCAGAACATCCATCTCCTTATTCATATACATAGATACTGCATTCATTACTAATACAAATAATGTACTGCTCAGTGGACAACCATGTCTAATACCCTTTGCTACCTTTATAGCTTCACTGAACCATCCATTTATCATATTCTTCATTATGTTATATTTATATGCTGATATGCACACTTTTTTAGCCTCTTACTTATATTACTCTGTCTTCTACTACACTCTTCAAAAAGAAACAAACTATACCTTACAAGCCATTGGCTATGTCCCTGTTCAAACCCTGACTAAGACTTTCTCTGTCTATTTTCATCACAATCATTCTTCCCAGGCTACTTACTCACTTTATTGCCACTTTAAGGCCTATACCTTCTAGTTGCACTTACTGTACCAAAGAAAGATGGACTGGACATATTTCTGTCTCTTGATGAGTTTCTGCCCCTTCACCTACTCTCCCAATCCTGTTTTTAACTAGTCTGTTCTTCTGTTCCTTACTTATAACTCTGAGATGGGAATCTTCAATATCCTTCTGAATATTTTCTTCCCACAGTGTTCACAAAAAAAATAAAAAATAAAAAAAACCCACAAAGGATTACCTTATCTTATATTTTGTTCTATTTTTCTGTTCCATCCAGTATGCTAAATTACCTTAAACACTTGTTTTAGTCTGACAAACTATCTGTATCTGAAGTTTAATGTTCCGTAACTGAATTTTTAATGCTCTTTGTGTTTATCTGTTTTATGTGGAGCTTTTCTCCCTGGGCCTCTACTGAAAATGGACGTATATCCAGTTAGACTAGCCCGGTCAACAAATGTAAAATAAAATAAAATAAATAAATATATATATATATATATATATATATATATATAAATATATATATCAAACATATCCCATAATAATGAGTGGTGAATCGAGTCAAATGCTTTGCTTAAATCTCCTACCATTACTTTTGCCTGGACATTTCTAACTACTATATCATCTACTATTTCCCTAATTATTAACAATAAATCTTGAACTTTTTTCCTTTTATTACAAACACGTGTTCATTTACAACATTACCTACTTTTTCTTCCATCCTTTTTGTAATATTGTTATAAAGACCTTATAATCTGTATTATTTAACAATTGGTCTCCAATTCTGTATTACCTCCTTTTCTCCTTTTTTCCATATAAATCTAACCACTTATTTAATACCTTTATAAACCATTTATTTTGCTCTATAGTCATATTTTATACATCTTGTATTCTATTCCTTCTGCTACTCCTGCTGAATCTAAATTCATTACTTTTACTCCCTGTTCTAGTTCCTCTATTCTTATATCTTTTTCTAAAACCTTATTCTCTATATCAGAAAAAGTATGTACCTTCCATTCTTTACATGCCTTTGTTCTCTGCTCTTTAAGTACTGTCTTAATATGTTCTTTTACTACGGTCATAATCTGTTCTTGTGCATTAAGCATTCTACCTGAAGAATCTTTCATTTCCCTCATTACATTATTATTCTCTATTTTACTTAAATATGGTGCAATTTCTTTTTTTCCTTTAAGAAATATCTTTGTACAATAAAGGTTTTCTTTTTTCTTATTCAAATCATATAATTTCTGTTCCTTAATAAAAAAAAAATATCATCATTCTTCTCTAAACAATCATATCGTTGTTTAAATTCTTATATTTTTATTTCTTCCAAGTATATCATCTCTTTCTCCCATGTCACATAGCATTTTTTTATATTTCAGTTTACAATTTAACCACCATTCTGACCGATTTTTATAAAATTCTCTCATTTCTACATGATCTTGCCATAATGTCATAACCTCTTTTCTCCCCTTAACATCCCATTTCACTTCATTTATCCTTTTTATACCTTTCCATACATTTATATAATCGTAATCATCATTTCCCTTTACCAAACTCTAAATTGCCCTGTGGTCTGAAAAAAACTGTCAATATCACTCCTTGTTTAACTATTACTAAGCTTTCTGACAATGAAAAATAATTTATTTCTGTTCTTTTTTCTGCTCTACTATACGCCCAAGTCTCTAGATTCCACATTTTTAACATCCTTTACTATTTTAACATCATAAGCCTTCTTGTTTTGCTCTCTTAAATTACATTATCTCCATGTTAACTGCTACATATTGCATTATCTTTTTAAACATCTCTTCCCTCTCTTTTTATTACATATGCATATACTGCAATAATTCTCATACTATGTTCCCTTCTTACATCAATAATAGTAATTCTACCTGCTATGAAAATGGTGACATCTAATACTTTAATTGTATCTTTATATAATATAGTTATTCCTCAGCAGGACTCTTTCCCAAAATTCAATATCACATTTTTACCCACCACACTTCAGTTTGAATTCTTTCTGACTTTGACAAACAACTAGTATCTTCTAGTATAATAACATCGCTATCTAGCTTTTACACCACTCCAAAATTCCTATCCTTCTTTCCAACTTCTTAAAACTATTGATATTTAATGACAAAACTTTACACTTTAAATAGTATATTCATCTTTTTCCTTTTTTTGTTTTTAGTCTTCTTTATTCTTCCTTTCCTTTCTCTCACTTTTACCAACTGCATTTCTGTTTTGTTTGACTATATTCCATTTAACATCATCATTCTCACTTAAATCTGCCTCTTTCTCTTCAGTATTATGTATGCTTAAAATGTCCTTCACTTTATCTTTTTGTTTCATTTGGTCTCCATCAGTGATATTAGCATTTTTCCCATTGTTTCTGCTTCTAATTCCTCTTCTATAACTTTATCCTTTTTACCTTGTTCTTCTACGTCCTCTGTTATGTCCAACACTGCTTTATTTTCTTTTCCTTCACACTCCCCACAAATATCTCACCTTTTTACATTTATAACATTTAGGCTCACAATTTTTTGCATCATGTCCTATACCCTCCACATGAAAAATGTTGTCATTTTTCATATTTAATTAAAAGATCCATTTTTCCACACAAAAAGCACATTTTGGCTGTCCCCAATATCTAACCAGGCCTCTATCACCTTCAACATTAATAATACTTGGAATATGCACAATAGTATTGTTTTCCAGTTTACCCGCCATATCCCAAGAAACTCATAATGCATACTTGGACCTAGTGACAACACTTACCATCCAAGTTAACACCCTATTTATGCAGACTTTAATTACTTTATTATGTTAAAGTTAAAAAGAGGTAGTCATGAACCTAAGCTAAGACACTGGCACTTCACATCTATTTTTAATGAAGAGGCAAAATTTTCAAAGGTGATTGTAGAAAACACAAAACTACCTATAAGCCCAAATAGAAGAAAAAGGAGAGACTGTATGCAGATGGGAAGAGATAAGAATAACTTCAGATATTTGGTGAAGGCAAAAGATGGGGAAGAAAGTACAGTTGTGTAAGTTGCACTTAGCAGCAATAGTAAATGCTCAAATTCTTCACTGGTGTAGCAGCCTATGGGTTGTATCCTACCAAGGATACAGCACCCAGACAGATTCTCAAAGCTCTAAACTTCTCTTACACAATCACTCTGGATGTCTATATAGGCTAATCCCTTTTGGTGAGAACTATAAAAGCAGAGTGACTAAAAATTTTCAGGACTTTCCTGCCTAAACGAGAAAAAAGGGGAACTCATCCTGAACTAACTAACTACTAACCAATGAAAACAAAATAACCACAGCAGCAGCAGCAACAATAAAGGCTGTACCTCTCATCAACTATATGCAATAAAGTGGATCGGGGTGGGTGCATACACTACTGCAGCAGTGAAGAATCTGAACATCTATTGTTATGGGTAAGTGCAACTTACATAACTGTACTATGTTCATCATTCTCACTGCCACAGTAGCCTATGGGTAGATTACAAAAGCATACACAACCTGGGAGGAGGAAGGATAAGGGTCCAGGAACCCCTGGCGGGTGGTCCTTGCAAAGCCTGCCCTGGCCCTACAAAGGGAATCCAGTCTATAGTGCTTTACAAATCAAGGACCAAGTAGCTGCCTCTAAAGTCCACCCTTTCCAATATGCCATTTAGGAAGTTAAGGCCCTGACAGAATGGGCCCTAGCCCTGTCTGGAATAGTTCTGCCATTGTTAGAGTAACAAAACATAATAGCAGAGGGCAACTATCTGGAGATGGTCTGTTTAGACATGGGGTTAGCCTTCATAGTCCCTGTATAGAGATAAATCAATGGTCAGCTTTCAAGAAGACTTGGTTCTCTCAAGGTAATATTTGAGTTGCCTATGCACATCCAAACTACGAAGAATCTACTCTCCCTTGCATATTGGATCTGGATAGAAAACTGAGAAATAGATGGCTTGATTCAGAGTAAACTCTCAGACAACCTTAGGCATGATTGTAGGGTCAGTCCAAAGACTAGCTCCATCTCTATGGAAAACGAAATAGGGTTCCCCCACTGTGAAAGCTTGCAACTCAGATACTCACCTTGCAGATATCAGAGCAGCAAGGAGAACCATTTCTAAGTAATGAACCCCATATCAGCCAAAGAGGCAGGTTCAGAAGGGAACAAAGTCAGTTTTTCCAGCATAAAATTGAGATTCTAAGTTGGAGGTATTTGTTTGCAAAGGGGTCTCGTGTAACACCTTTTTCAAAAACTGTTTGAACACAAATATGGAAGAAGGAGGAGAGTCCACAGGCAGACAGGCTGAGATGGCTAGTAGATGCATTTTGACAGAACAGTACAAAAAGCCAGCTGACACACACACATTTAATCACCAGAGTGCAGTCTCCCTGATGAGACCCTGGTTAATGGCTAGGCACCAACTAGAAAATCTTTTCTATTTGCCAAAATAAGAAGTTATGTACCTACCATAACGTTCCATGTTAGTTGTCTTCTTCTCGCCTTCTTTCTTGCTGGATGGGTTCGGAGCCGATCCTCGGCTCCGACTCGGCACACTAAAAAGCTCGAGAGCTAATTCCACCGGCTCGAGGCTCCCCTATATCCCACAATGCTAGGCGGTAACTACTCAGATCTCGTTTGGTAGCTATACCAAGCAATACTAGTCTACAATATGGAATAACAAGATTCGGAATAAGAAACACAAAACAATACCTGTCGGTCTGTCCAGGCTTGGGGGAAGGAGGGAGGGCCTTAAAAGAAGGCGAGAAGAAGACAACTAACATGGAACGTTATGGTAGGTACATAACTTCTTAATGTTAAGTTGTCAATCTCGCCTTCATTCTTGCTGGATGGGACCGCGTCCCTAGCACCTTATCCCGGGTGGCCTATCGGAACAGACTCTTGAGAACAGTGGAACCAAAATTGGCACGGCTTCTAGAAACCATGTCCAATTTGTAATGTGAAATGAATGTATGAGGAGAAGCCCATGTGGCTGCTGCACAGATTGAGTCTATTGGCAACCTGTCCTGAAAGGCAATGGATGTAGCTAATGCCCTGGTTGAATGAGCTCTAGGTCTTGAGGGTAATTTCTGATGTCTGATCTCATAGATGAAGGTAATTGTAGAAGTTAACCAAGTAGACAGAGACACTTTGGTAACTGGAAGGCCTAGCCTTCCTTCCGCATATGACAGAAACAATTGATCAGATTTCCTGAGATGTTTAGTTCTGTCTAAGTAATATCTCAGTTGGCGATGAACATCCAAAAAATGCAGCTTTTGCTCTGATCTATTTGAATAATTAGGGAAAAAGACGGGGAGATCAATAACCTGGTTTAGGTTAACTTGAGAGGAGACCTTTGGCAAAAAGGAGGGTTAGATCGGAGAGATACTCTGTCTTTGTGAAAAAGTAGGTAAGGAGGACGACTGCAGAGGGCTTGTAATTCTGAAACTCTTTTCGCTGAAGTAATGGCCACCAGAAAAAGTGTCTTCCAGGAAAGCAACTTCAGAAAACATGAAGCCGCTGGTTCAAAGGGGGGAAGAATCAAAGACGCCAGAACCAAGTTTAAATCCCACTGAGGTGGAGGGTCTTTGATCGGAGGTTTGAGGAGAAATACACCTCTTAGAAAGGCCTTACAGAGCTTGTGAGCCATTATGCTGGATTCTGAAACCCCGACATGAAAATTAGAAATGGCAGCCAACTGAACTCTGATGGTTGACGCAGAAGATCCTAAGTGAAAAAGTTCCGCCAGGAAGTCTAAAATGGATTGGATAGATGCAGTAAAAGGATCAATGTTTTTTGATGATGCCCAACAGGAAAAACGTTTCCATTTACTAGTATAAATCTTCCGGGTAGAGGATTTATGAGAGGCTATCAATATATCTCTGACCGAGCGAGATATTGAGGGAAGCCTGGCTAAGGTAGGAATTGGAGAAACCATGCTGTGAGGTTTAGGGAAGACAGAGATTGGTGCAGCTGACCCGACTGATGGGTAATCAGGTCTGGTACTGGGTCCAGATGCCAAGGCTGCTCCAAAAGGTAACGATGAAGAAAGGGGAACCATATCTGTCGAGACCAGTAAGGGGCAATGAGGATCATGGTCACTCTCAACGCGATGGCTTTCTGAATTAGAGGTATCAATGGAAAGGGGAAAAGCATACAGAAGTCCCGGGGCCAATCGTGGACTAGGCGTCTCTGGTGGGTTGGCCTGGTAGCAGGAAAAGCGTGAAGAAGTCTTGACACTTGCTGTTTTGGGGAGTAGCAAAAAGATCGCAGCAAGGATGACCCCATCTTAGAAATACCTCCTCTAGAATTGACGTCTTTAGAGACCACTCGTGTGGCATGAGAATTGCTCTGCTCAATCTGTCTGCAATGACGTTGGATTTCCCGGGGATGTGCGTCAGTGTCAGAAAACGTTGAGAGGAGATCGCCCATTGCCAAAGTCTGAGTGCTTCTCGACATAAAGGGTATGACCTGGTTCCGCCTTGTTTGTTGATGTACCACACCACGGACATGTTGTCCGTCTGAATTCCAATAGCCCCTATGGGAAGAGAGTCGTGTAGGGCTTGCAACGCTAGAAGCACCGCTCTCATCTCTAAGACATTTATGTGCAAGTGGCACTCGAATGGTTGCCATGTGCCCTGGACTGTCCTGCCCTGATAATGCCCCCCCACCCGATCAGGGAGGCATCTGTTGTCAACGTGGCAACTGGAGGGAGAGAAGGGTCTTCCTTGGAGAAGTTGAGGTGACGTGACACACCAAGATAGCTGGTTTCTGCATACTTGAGTGATCAGTATGGAATGGGACATCGGGAGTCGCTGAAAGGACCATTGGGTGAAGAGCATCCACTGGAGGATTCTCATGTAAAAGCGAGCTAAGGGAAGAAGAGGAATAGCTGCCACCATGAGTCCCAATACTTTTAACACCAGTCTGACTTTGACTTTGACCAAATTCAAAAGTAGAGAAACTTGGTTTCGAATGTCTAAAACCCTCTGCTCTGTGGCGTTGCGAAAGAGTCTGCGTGTCTAATTTGGCCTATGAAAGTAATAGACTGACAAGGCGACAAGACAGATTTTTCGAAATTTATTGATATGCCTAGAGCTTGACAGGTTTGCACGGTGAAATTTCTGGATAGTAAAAGCTGATGCCTGGTGGTGGCCGTAAGGAGCCAATCGTCCAGATATGGAAACACTTGGAAACCGTGGCGCCTCAAGTGAGCCGTGACCACTGCCATGCATTTGGTGAACACTCGGGGGGGCTGTAGTGAGACCAAAGGGCAAGGCTCTGAACTGATAGTGACTGGCTCCTAGCCTGAAGCGGAGATATCTTCTGGAGCGCCGGTTCATTTTGATGTGATAGTACGCGTCCTGAAGATCTATAGAGCACATCCAATTGTCCTGACCCAAGAAGGGTAGGATGGACTGTAAGCGTGACCATCCGAATTTTGTTTTTGACAAACTTGTTTAAGCGACTGAGATCTAGAATGGGTCTCCAGTCCCTGTTTTTGGTACCAAAAAGAATTTGGAGTAGATTCCGGATCCTTGCTGGTCTGCTGGGACTGGCTGGATGACTCTTTTTAATAGTAGCTTTGAAATTTCCAAAGCTGCTTGTTCCCTTAGACCGGGTGGAACATCTGGAAGGGATTTTTTTGGTTGAGATGGGACGTGAATAAAGGGAATTTTGTAACCCTCGGATATGATCGACTGTACCCATTTGTCTTGAGTTAGGGAAAGCCAGGCTTCTGGGTACAGCGATAATCTTCCCCCGACTGCCTCCGAAGGCGGACAGCCGGGCAGCCCCTCAGGGGTGCTGAAAGGGTTTGTCAGAGAACATTTCTCTGCTACCCTGGTTTTGCGGACCTCCTCTGCCTCTGGGGCGGCGTCGATTATTGTTCCCCCCTCTGCCTCTAGAGGGAAGCGACCTGTGCGTCAGATGAGACTCCCTGAGATTGTTTGCGAAACCACATCTTTCCTCCCCTCTGACCCTTGGGATAGGGTCTAGAAGGGGTGGAAAAATGGACTCCTACGGCAGAGAGTCTTACCTTCCACCTCGCACCTGGTCAATGTATCCTTCACCTGTGGGCCAAACAAAGATGATCCGTCAAAGGGGGAGTTGGTGAAGGACGCCTTGAAAGGGTCCGCAAAATTACACAGCCGCATCCAGGCGTGCCTTCTTAATGCAATGCCTGTGCCTGCAGATCTACTCGCTCCATCTGCTGCGTATGAAACCAGCCGCATGGAAGAGTTCACTATTGAATTTAGGGTAGCCAACTGGGAGTTCATAGTGTCTTTGAACCCCTCAGCTGTAGGATCCTTCATCAATTCACCCATATCCTTGAGCAAATCTCTTTGGAGACGGGTGAAATGGCATAAGTAGTTCAGCGACCGCATAGAAAAGGTCGCTGACGAAAACATCCGCTTGCCGTACCTGTCCATGGTCCTAGAATCTTTATTAGGAGGATGGACAGGAACAGAAGGATCAGCTAGTTCCTTCTTTGTGGCGCAGCCACCACCATAGCATCAACGGGACACCTTTGGAAAGAAATTGCTTGTCTGAAGGAGCCGTGATGAATTTGGATGGTCTCCTCGGGGTAGGTTCCACTGAGTCAGGAGCCGTCCACGCCTTCCTTGACACCACTTCCATAAGGGGGTCAAAGGGAGGGACACCCAGGAGGTAGAAGAGGCGAGAACCAAACGCCTCAAGATACACCGACTCATCCTCCGAAGGGTTTAGGGCTGGCCAATTCCCCCTCTGTTTGAGAATCTCTAGGATGTCTGCAAAGGAGACATCTTCAGAGGGAACGTGGGGACCCTTCAGTTCCTCCAAGTCAGTGTCAGAGGTGATAGACTCAGGGGAGTCAATGTGCTTCCTCTTGCACTGCCTCTTCCTAGGGGGATCTCCAGCAAGGTCAGGAGAGACCTCGGAAGAGGAGGAAATTCCCAATGGGGAAACCTGAGGAGTTGGTTCTCTACGGTGTAAAACAAGGGGGTGAGCAGAAATCTCCGCAGGCACTGTAGAAGGAGGAGCTGAAGGAACCAACTGCGGGGCAGAACTCGGTTCTAGCACGCTCCGCATGACCTCGAAGGCATCCCTGTCAGGCAAGGTCCGAGGCCCTCGCTCCGAAGAGACAAGGACCCCTCCCGGCACTGACAGAGACGGCTCCGAAGCCGATGTCGGAGCCGAACTCACCAGCGCCGAAGCTCCGAGAGGGAGAACGGGGTCGGACAAGGGTCCGATGCCACTCGCCCCCTCGGAGCCGACGATGGAAGCCCGGCGCCGAGATCCCTCCAAAGAGGAGATCGGAGCGGACGACGGAGCCGAATACGATGGTATCGGATCTGACGCACCGACAGTGATAGGTCCAACAAGCTTCGGCTCCGAACTCGAAGGAGTCGGAGGAGGAATATATTGAGGGACTGGAATAGCCAAAGACTGATGAGTCGGGCTATGGAGCATTTGGGCTAGTGCCTCGGACTTAAGAAGTCTACTCACCACCCTCTGTAAGTCATGGTCTGACAACCTGGAAGACCGAGAGGAATGTGATTTATGGCTCCGTTCCGAAAGGAGAGGAGATCCCGGTGCCGAATGTATGGATCCGACAGAAGGAGACCTGGATTTCTTCCTATAAGATGGCTCCGATACTGGTATCGGAGCCGATGGGGATTTACTCTTTTCGGCTCCAGCCGGAGCCGAAGAGATAGTAAAGGTAGATCCAGAAGGGGATCTTGACCTCTTTTTTGCATGTGGCTCCGATGGTATCGGAGCCGATGAAGCCTTAATAGCCTCGGCTCTAGCCGGAGCCGAGGTAATAGTCTCTGGCCCAAGAACATCGGCTCCAGCCGGAGCCGATGTCGGGACCTGTTTAGCCACCTGTACAGTCGACTCAAAGGCAGGAGTCGACTGTTTCGGAGCCCTAGAAGGTTTGCCCGAACTGGACTGAGTCGGGGGACCTTCAGGTTTCAACAAACCTCGAAGGATAAGTTTGTTTTTATGCTTCTGCAGGACTCGAGGGCTGAAGCCATGACATACAGCACATGAGTCCTGCAGGTGCACAGGCCCCAGGCAATAGACACAAGAAGTGTGACCGTCTGTCAGAGACATTTTCTGACAGCATGAATCACACTTCTTGAAGCCTGAGACCTTTTCCTTCGACATAGAGAAAATGTCTAACACAATACACACACACACAGACACACTCTAAGTAAAATATTATTTAGTCAAAAAATAAAGGCTATGTAACAAAAACACACACACTCAAGCCCTTAAGTAGAAAAAAAAAAAAAAAAAAAAACTTTAGTCACTAGAAGTGGGAAGGGGAGGGCCAAAGGCCTAAGAAGGGGAGAAGGGGAATAAAAAACAATAAATACTCGACAAAAAGGGAAGGAGTCGAGAATCTAAAGTAAGAAAAACACTAACAGGGGCTAAATCTATAAAAATAAAAGATTTTTTTAAGCACCAATATAAAGTTTTTAAACTAACCTGCCTGAGCCGGTAGAGAAGCACCTCGTCAGCTATAGCGGCAAACGAGATCTGAGTAGTTATCGCCTAGCATTGTGGGATATAGGGGAGCCTCGAGCCGGTGGAATTAGCTCTCGAGCTTTTTAGTGTGCCAAGTCGGAGCCGAGGATCGGCTCCGAACCCATCCAGCAAGAATGAAGGCGAGATTGACAACATAACATTATGGCTTTCTAGTAGCAGGCTTTCTTGCCTTTACTAGCAGCACCTCTTCATGAAAAAGGTGGCTACAATGTATCAAAACTGAATCATCTATGCAGTCAGTTGCAGTTGTTTAATGTCAGTGAGTATCAAACTCCCCTTGTCCTGTGTGAATAGCTCCAGTATGTGAGAAAGCCTGTAGTAATTGCCCTTGGCCAATTTCATATGAAAGCAGAACCAATTTTGCCTGAGTCAGAAGGGAGTTATAGCACAATGATTTTTGGCAAACCTTTCTGAATCTCCAGAAGTACCTTCGAAATCAGTATAAAGAGTATGGAAACGCATATAGGAACATCCCCGACCAAGAGAATGAAATGGCATCTGTTCACCAAGCTTACTTGCAAGGAACAGAATTTGTCTAGTTGTCTGCTTTGAAAAGAGGCAAACAGATTTACTTGAAGTGTTGCCCACATCTGGATCAACACCTGAAATACTTTTGAATTGAATTTCCACTTGTGAGGGTCTGCCCAGGATCTGATGAGTAGGAACATTAATCCCAGTCATTATAAGATTCTAGAAAATCTTAAAAAAAAAAAACATTACAAGGACACAAAAAATCTTACAAAATTGTTACAATGAAGGACATCATAAGAGATGTATAAAACCATATAAAAAAATTTATAAAGTGTGTTATAGAATGTTATGAGTGGGATTAATTAAGATGTCATGTGACTAGTGTTAACTATATATAATGAGGTTCTTTCAGTGTGATTTTATCTTGATAAAGCCTGGTATGAACCAGGCGAAAGCGCTTGTTTTATTTTTAGTTTTATTGTTCACGCTGGATTAAAGGCAGTTTACTTCAAGTTTGCTCTTGATTTGGTCGTCTTCATCTGTGGAGTTTTTCTGTTTCAACAGCAAAAGAGGTAATAACTCCCTTGTACTCTTACCTCATCAGGCCTATTATTGAATATAATATGTTGCCTTGGTATGTACCGTGCCAGGCACCTGCAGCAAATTGAGAGACCTCAGATATTTCTAACTAAGAAAATTCTGAGTCTCCAACATTTGTCTTACACAGACAAACTGAAATTGCTGTCACTATACTCAGTAGTGTTTAGACTACTTAGAGGCGACTTACGTCTGGTTTACAGGGCTACCTCTGGCCCAAATCTAATGGAAATGTCGCACATCCGTAAGTCAAATGGGACCAGAGTCATACATTCCAGGGACCTCAATCTAGCCTGTGACATAAACAGGACCTGTTGGAGAGACAGATACATCTGTCAGAGGTTGCCACTCCTCTGGAATACGCTTCCAATCCATATCAAGCAGAGCACCTCCCTGACCCTGTTTAAGCGCAACCTGGACAACTGGATGGGAAACCGTAAATTTCTGCTGGGGATTGCTCCGGGTTCTCTCCTGGACATGGGAAGTCCTTGCTAGAAAAACCTTGGGTATGTATGATATCCCTCATCTAGTACTATATTGGAATTTAACAGTTAGGCTTGTAAAGACCCTCAGATCAACAGCCTAATTACATCCTACGAACCTACCCTCCTGCCTGTTATTAGGCTGAGTTCTCTGCTTATTCTGTCCTTTGAAAGGGGTTAAGGTTGTAGAAGGGGAGAATTTGGGGATCATAAAAATCTTAGAAACTCCCCGCAATAACTTACGTCTCTCATCCCATTGTTTGAGTACCAGAGAAACAGCCGGCCCAAATAAAACTTCTGAGTCTACAAGAAAACTCAAAATTTCTGACTTTAAGTCATCTGAAAAGCTTTGGTTACACACCCAGCAAATCTTTTCAAAATAGTAGCTGATGCAGAAGCCCTGGAAACAGTATTTGCATAATCATGCTCACTCTTCAAGGCATGCTTAGAAACCTGAGACAGGTCAGACAGTCTCATTCACATAAGACCAATTTTCAGGGGTCAGAGAAGCAGAAAACTCTACCAAGCTACTAGCACGCTTCAAAATGTAGCCCTGGTAGTTCATGATTCTGAAGGTTAATGAGGCAGAATAAAAAAGTCTCTTACCCTATCTGTCCTACTGTCTCTCCCTCCTTATTCCCAGAAGCTGGGATGAAGAAGGCAAGGGATCTGTATCACTTCATAGACCTGACACTTCAACGGATGGCATTTCATCAGAAATGCTGTTCATCAAATTCTGCTCATGTGAGGGGCTGTGCCCCCCCACACCCCCCACTAATTATATACAGTGGATATAAAAAGTGTACACACCCCTGTTACAATGCCAGGTTTTTGTGATATAAAAAAAGAGACCACAATAAATCATTTCAAAACTTTTCCCATCTTTAATGTGACCTATAACCCGTACAGTTCAATTGAAAAACAAATCTGTTAGGGGAAAAAATATAAAAAATAAAAAACATACAATAAGCTGGTTGCATAAGTGTGCACACCCTTAAACTAACGGCATTTTAACAGGGGTGTGTACACTTTTTATACCCATGGCATACCAACTCTGAGATCGCACTACAGTGAGGAAAGGGCAAAATTCCTGATCCTCATTGTACCTTGATCTCAGTATGAACAGTTCTATGAACAGCATGTTCAATGTAAGTGCACTGATTTTTCGCTGAACTGATAGAGATCCAAAGGCAAGATGCCCTTTCACTGCTTGAGCCACAGAATTAATGGCATCAGGATCAGCTGTAGGATGAGAATAGAGAAATTAATTAGCTAGTGAAACTCTATATAATTTATCTGCTTTTTAGAAACTGATAGAGAATCATGAGCATTACAGTCAGCTTTTAGGGCATCCCTCAAATCTGGCAAAATAGGAGGAATGGGTGCAGAATTAAGGACTTCTTGTTCATATCACTGGGGGAACATCAGTGTGTTCCCAAACAAATATGTCCCTCAGTTTGGAAATAGTCCCAGAAAAGGAGAAAACCTCAACAGGCACCACTTCATGTTCACTAGCCACAGAATAAGAGTCTTGGGCTATATAATCCTCGGGTGAGATAACCCTGTCTCTGTCCACATCAGACTAAAATGCATCCTCTTCCCTTAAAAGAATAACAGCAGTATTAGAAGAAAGCATATAGCATCCAGAGCTGACTGATTGTAATAAACTCCTGGCTAGGGTAATACCATTTTTATAAGCAGGGTCCATTTCTTTATTTTCAGTACGATTATTTTTTTTTTCCTAAGGGAAGAATGCTTAGGCAAGAACATATCATCTCAAACAAATGGTCGCTTTCCCCAGGCACTTTATGAAGATCCTCTCAAAGCATCTTCCATACCCAAAGCAGGATCCTCAGTCTGTAGTGTCCAACAAGGCTACACCAGAGGTATTCAAGGAAATAGGTAAGTGGAATGAGGAACCAGCAATGGCCACTGCAGAGTCATCCACCTTCAGCTGACGAATAGTAGTAGCCCTCATAGGAAGCATGGAGTCGTGTTTTAATTTTTTGTTTTTAAGTACATTAAGAGAAGGAGCATCAGAACCAGGGTAAGTATCCATGCTCTAGCCAGGGAAGAAGCCTGATTGCTGGTAGGATATGCCTGAAGGAGTCGGTCAAAAGGGTAAGTTACCAGCAATAACTCTTCCAGTCCAATCAAAACTACTCCATAACAAAGTAATACAAGCAGCACACAATAATTCCCTGTCATAAAATAAACAGAATTAAATAAATTAGCTGCCATGTAAAATCACTTAAAACCTAAGGCACTAAGTGCAAGCCCATGCATTCTCATAAATCCAGTTAGTCTTCCAGAAAAATGAAATGCCTTCTGACTGTTCAAAAACACTTCAGTAAGTATAAATCAACTTAAATCTAGGCCTATAGCACTAAATGACTACTCGTTAAAAGTCAAGCCTAGAAAGACAGCAACAATAATCGAGGAAGATCTACTGATGTGCCTTAAAAGACTGTATTCATAAACTGACGCACCACTGTTTACTACAAAAATCAGATAAAACACTGAAAAATATTAAAAAATATAAATTTTGTGTGTGGAAAGGGTCCCCAAAAAGGGTGATATTTGTCTAACAGAAAGCCTTGGCCAAGTGCTGCACCACAGAAGTCTCAGAGATAGATCTGCATGAAATAGCAAGAAAGTACTGAAGATGTTTTTGTCACTCTGACTGCTTTCATAGTTCCTTCCAAAACAGATTAGCTTATGGGCTGCCAGAGTGACTGTGGGGAAGCATGTCAAAGCTTTGGGAAGCTAGTTGGGTGCTGTATGTCCTTGGCAGGATACAACACATAGGATACTGAAGCAGTGAGAATGATGAACATTGGCAGAGAAGCAATAGGAGTTGCACAAAGAGATTGGCAAGAATCAAAAAAGTCAGGACAAACTGGGGCAAATGTCAGAACAAGAACAGCCTAGAAAGGCTAAACCATTAAGTAGAAAAATATCTAAAAGTGTGAATGAGTATAGAAAAATAGAACTGAGGCAAATTTATTTTGAAGTTAACCCAAAAATGTTAATTACTAGCCCAAAGACTCGGAATACAAAAAAGTTCAGAAACTTGCCAAGCCAAGAAACCCTATTATAGGAAGAATGCAAACAGAACCAGAGAGGATGCTAGAAATACTAAGGAAGTGTTACAAACAGCTACACAGATAAAAAGAAAGGGGAAAAAACTAAGAGACAGGTTTCTAGCAGATGAAAATTTAACTACATGACAAAGAGGGAAAGGGACTGATGAGGAAAATAACATGAGGAAATTCAAATGGCAATGAAGCACCAGGCCATGGGTAAAAATTGGGCACGGACAGAATACCAGTAGAGATTAGAAAATGAGAGGTGTTGCTGGAATTTGGAGTGCAACAGAATATTTGATGGAGAGAAGATACAAATATCATGAAAAAACTATATTAGTTGTGATTCCTAAAAAGATAAAGATATGGCTGACTTAGGTTCGTACAGACCAATATTAATATTAAACCATGATTATAAGATTTTTATGACCAAACCTCTGTACCTCATATAGACCTATATCATTATTAAATAATGACTACGATATTTATGACAATATTAACTAGCAGAATGAAAATACCATTATCCAAAACAATAAATAATGATCAAACTGGATTTATATATCATATACACACACATGACAATATTAAAAGGATAGTTCCTCTTATAGATTATGTTAATAAAGAAAATAAAGAAACACTCATAACTGGCTTAGATATAGAGAAAGCCTTTGGTTTCCTAAATTGGGACTATTTATTCAAAATCATAATGCTATTTGAATTTCCTGCATCCTTTGTTCATCTCCTAAAGAATATATATACAAGTAATTTAGCGTATGTCAAGTTAGGTCCTTTTACCTCTGACTCTGTACATATAACAAAAGGCACTAAACAAGGATGTCCCATGTTACCGGTTCTATTTGCTCTTGCTATTGAAATATTGGAAGATTCAATTCGCAACAATATAAAAATCAAAGGAATAGATGTTTATGAACAACACAATTCTAAAGTAATGCTATTTGCTGATGACATATTACTAACACTATCTAATACAAAAGAGACATTAGAAGAATTAGATATATTAATTGACAAATTTCACACGACTTCAGGACTCCATTTCAATAAATCAAAATCAACATTTTTATTTTTAAATAAAAAAAAAACTCTACACTAAGGGGGATCACATCATAGGGAAACAAGAATCTACCTTAAAATATCTAGGAAATATGCAAGGATAATAATGAATTAGTCTCAAAAAACTACAATAATATCATCAATACAATTAAAATCTCTGTGGAAAAATGAAACAGAATAATATTAACATTTGAATATAGACTACAGTTAATAAACATGGTTTTACTGCCCAAGATCCTATATATAGCCTTGGCAATACAACTGTTACCAGAAAGGAATATACTTAAAGAAATAAATTCATGCCTAATAAAATTGTTATGGTTTCCCAAAAGAAACAGAATAGCTTTAATACATCATATCAGACCATGGAAACAGAGAGGATTAAACTTTCCTGATATAGTAACATATATAAAAGCATCAATATCTAAAACAATCTCAGATTGGATAAATCCAAATTACTCTGCAAATTGGAAAGAATTACTAAGTGTAATATCAATAACTGAATTTGATTTACAAAAAAAAAATGTCAAATAACAGATAAAAACAATTTGCCATGGTACATATGTATTAGTAAACAATATAACAGAATTTGGGAAAGAACTTAAGATACTGGGAACAAATAATATATACAGAACATATAAAGAAATGGGAAGACTCAAAGACATAATTTCAGCTGCCAGCTAAGGTACAACTGGCATACTTGGGGTTAACAGTGGAGCTTAAAGTGAGAGAACTCGGTGTGTAAGAGGTGGGCAGCCTGAACTAGTGAAATTAATAGTATAAGCCAGATCAGACATATCGTCAAGCAATATATTATCATCCAGGGAATATACAATACTGAACGATGACTACAAAGCATAGGCACGGAAATTAAGAAAAAAACTGAAGTGAGAGGCCAGGAAAGCAAATCAGTATAGAGCAATGGGCACACATATGTCTGCCTCCAAATATTCAATAAAATCTAAAAAATTAAAAATTTTGCATATAGACGCTACACGGGTATATCTAAGCACCAAGCAAACTACAAAGGTTGTTTACACTGATGCCAGACAGATGCTCCAGCTGCAATACAGGTGAGAAAAGGACATGGAAACATAATCTGGGGATGTCTTAACTTGAATAATTTGAAATGTGCCCTACAAGGGCTGTTAAGAAAGCTAATATGTAGGAATTTAGTATTAAACAAAGACTTAATGTTATTAAGCAGGAACTCATAACTAAAAGGGGTTGGGCATATATGTATAAGCATTAATAACACTAACCTTGATGTAAAAATGTGGAAGAAGCAGGAGAAGGCCATGATCAAAGAGGTTACAGAAATTATGTCTGAGATCAAAAATATGGAACTAGTGTAATGTGAAGGGAAAGCAGGGAAAATAAACTGTACCAAATGGTTAGCACGGGATCAGTTGATAAATGGAGAACAAAAAGTAACACACTTAAGCAGGGAGGGATAGAAGATAGGTGAAGCTGCTGTGACAAATAAGGATTGAGTAACAAGATGATGAATAATCTCAGATTATCTTCTTTTTTCTAATTTGGGTTCATTTTTTGAAAAGAAACAAAAGTGAAAAGGGTGATTATCAGTCTGTCACAGTATCTATCAATGATACATGTTCTATTGAGAATGTAAGCAGTGTAACAAATAATCAGAATGCAGCAAATCACTAGTTTGGGCTAAGCATGATTCTCTGTGTGTTAATATTAAAATGCGGAATTAACAGGCAAGCCACCAGTGAATAAAATGTAAAATGCACCTTGCATGACGACTGCACAGTTTGTAAAGCAGAGATATCTAAAATGTAAATAAATAAAAGTTAATGTTAAAAAAAAAAGAATTATTAGGGAACACAAAAAAAATTACTTCAGAATGCAGAGCTGGTGAGAGGGATAAAACGAGAACAAAGTCTAAAATCATTGTATAAATAACAAAAACGGATATGGTAAAGTAGTAATAAATTATTTAGTGGGGTTAAACTATTGCAGAAGAAGGGAAACCTCACAGAACTAGAGGAGCATCTGCAAAGTGCCAATGGAAAAATAAGGGAATATTTGGACAGGATGCAGTAGTTAAGACAACTATTTTTGATATCAACTCTACAACGCAAATGCTTTTAACATAACACAAGCAACCCAAAATAGAAAGAGTTGTAGCCAAACATGGGAAGCTTATAACAAGAAAAATCACCAGAGATCTTACAAGGTCATCTTCTTTCGGCTGTTCCTGTTAGGGGTCACCACAGCGGATCATCTGTTTCCATTTCTTCCTGTTCTCTGCATCTTGCTCTGTCACACCAACCACCTGCATGTCCTCTCTCACCACATCCATAAACCTTATCTTAGGCCTTCCTCTTTTCCTGTTACCTGGTAGCTTCATCCTTAGCATCTTTTTCCCAATATACTCAGATCCCTCCTCAGCACATGTCCAAACCAACGTAATCTTGCCTCTGGCTTTGTCTCCAAACCTTCCAACCTGGGCTGACCCTCTAATATACTTATTCCTAATCCTGTCCACCCTCGTTACACCCAGTGCAAATCTTAACATCTTTAACTCTGCCACATCCAGCTCTAACTCCTGCCTTTTTTGTCAGTGCCACTGTCTCCAACCCATATAACATAGCTGGTCTCACTACCCTCTTGTAGACCTTCCCTTTCACTCTTACTGGTACTCGTCTGTCACAAATCACTCCTGACACTCTTCTCCACCCACTCCATCCTGCCTGTACTCTCTTCTTCACCTCTCTTCCACACTTACCATTACTCTGAGCTATTGATCCCAATACTGTAATGGGAGCTTTTTCTCCCCGGATCTCTGCAGTTATCTATCTATGCAGTATGCTACCTTCTCTTGGTTGCATACTTTAAATGCTGTATTTGATTGTATATGTAAATACCCTATTGATTGTAGAAATGGTTTACTGTAATTGAAGCTTTTCTCCTCGGGTCTCTGCTGAAAAAGGGTACCTGCTCAGCCAGACCAACTCAGTTAACAAATGACAAATAAATTAATACAACATCATGAAAGTGGAAACACTTCATTATGGACATGGATAGTAAGACACAAGCAGCAAAAATGTTTTTATTCACTTTGGGCTTGTACACAGGTAAGGCTTTTTTTTTCTTCAACCAAAGATGTCCAGATTACAATTAATGAAGAACTGAAGGGATTTACTTAGGAAGAGAATAGGACAAGAGTTAAGTGGGATACTTAAGAGTATCCCAAATGGTCAAGGTGGTGCTGATTTGAAGTGGTGGTTTAAAGTTTCATAATTAAGGCTCATATACATAACTCAAGCAAAAGGTTAAAGAAATGAATGATGAATGAAATGGGAGGGGGGATTTGTGGCTAAGATTTTGGATGCAAGTCCTTAAGGAGAATAATAACAACCATATAGAATTCATATTCATAAAGTAGCAGAAAGTATTCTAAGAACTAAGCCAGAACGGGAATGAAAAAGAATGAAAAATGATTTTAACAGGAATGCCTACAAGCAAAAGTATATAAAATAGGCAAGAGGGTGCTGGAATCTGCTAGAGGGTATTAGCAATGTAACCAAGGTAATGTGAGCAATTAACTGAACAGGCATTGTACTCAATGATTAGTTTAAAGAGTACCAAATACAGTCGGGCAATGACTTCTTTGGGCCTAGATGCCATACCTTTGTTTATAAGTTGTGCAAGACAGAATGATTTCCTCACTATCACAGACGTGCATACCTCTCAACTTCTTACTGCAAGAAATCTGGACAAAGTCTAAAATAATACGGAGTTTGGGGCAAGGGCCCAAAAATAGGACAGACTTTAAATATTGCTCTTATACACTTAAAAACTTGCTAGAATAACAGAATTCGTGTTAACGTGCATTTTCTGAAGAATATGACATCTGAAACTAACATGCATATAATTATTCAGTGACTTCAATCCAAACTGATTTGCCAGAAAACCATAAATTTTATGAGGAACAGCAAAAATTTGGGCATTCTACAAAAATCTGTCACATGTAGTGTGTCTCCAAATCCCTGACTAATGGGTCAGCTATTAGGGTTGTGTTGTCAATATGGTAATTAGCAGGTGTGGATGACTTCCCAAAGGCTACCATTATGCATTTCTTGGCATTTTGTTTTAGTCAATGACCCTGACACCAATTATATGTCTGTGTCAGCCCTTCAGGGAGAACATTAGTACCAGTGGGGGATTTTATAATTGCTCCCAATTTGCAATCATCTGCAAATTTGATCAGCCAGAGACCCACACCATTGGCCTTGACTTCAGAAACGTAGAAGCCAAAAAGAAGTGGTCGCAGGACCAATCCTTGAGAAACTCTGCTAGTGGCTGACATCTTTATGGACAATTCTAACTTCCCGGGTCCTGTCTGTGAATAAGCTGGCTATCAGCCAGATGACACAAGGATTTATACCTAACCTCCTGAGTTTGTCAACAATGACCCAGTGGGGTATTATATGAAATGCCATGGCTAGGTCAATGTAGGTAGTATAGATTGTTTTTCCTTGTCCATTGCTTTGTTGACCTTCTCAAAGAAGTCCACCAGGTTGAATAGACATGGCTTGCCCTTGACTATACAAAACTAGATCGTTCCAGTGACAGGATGTTTCCTATGTCACCGCTGATCATTTCCATGATACTTCTTTCCATGGCTTTGCATGTGACAGTAGTCAGACTTGTGGGTCTGTAGTTTCCAGGGTCTGCAGATGACTTGCACTTGTGCAGAGGAATGACGGTTGCCATTTTTTCCATCTATAAAACCATCTATTGTGTTTTAAGCTCAAGACAATATATCTAACTAATCTGAGATTGCTATCTACATGCAATAAAACACATAATAAGCAATGACCAATAAGCAGCTAAATTTCAAATGCTACATAAAAGTTAAATGTTGCCTAAATGCTATAGTGAACTGCATTAACAAATGACAAAGGAGCCAAGTGTCTCACATGGACATATGAAGCAAAAGATGAACTTTTGTGTTATTCTTCATAAAATATTTTGCATCATGTTTGCAAAGGAAAGGTCTCCTGCACCATCCCAGACTCCCAATACTGCAAACTCTAAGTTAGAGGCCACACAGACTATGAGAAAGAGGAATACTTTGTTTTCCAATGAAACCAAGTATTTCTTACTCTGTGGGATTTTATGACCCAAGATTTAAAATATACAGTGAAGGATTTGGGAGGGGAGCACAGTACTCTTCTGGGAGGTACAGAAATGCTTGCCACATTACATAAAAGTAAATGCAAAACTTAATTTCTGTAGAATTGTGTATGTGGCTACATTTTGTATGTAATTTCTGCAGCTTTTCATTTTCATTTAGTATAACTGTTCTTATAACTTATCAGTACATACTGGCACTTTCTAACTATAACAATATTCACCAAAGTTTTAGGATATCCTATCAAATTCAGTGAATAAATATGAACAAGTATACAAACAGTAGAAATGTACTTTGTTTGGTACATTAATGCTATCTGAGATTTCAGCCAGCTTCTAGATCTCAAAGCAAAGACTTTAGTTAAATTGGCTTCCTTTATTTTTTGAACTTTGTTTTCTCACTGACCCTTTCTCCATTCTTTTCCTTATACTCCTTTTATCTGTTTTTCATAGCACATTCAAACATTTCATTGTATGCTACTCCTACAGTGCACCCCCCTGCTATGTTTCTGTAGTTAGGGATCAGAAATCCCAGGTCAGTATTTAAGTTTGTTGCTGTGCTTCCTTTGCTTCTTTGCCTTGGTTTGGAACTATAATGTAGACTGGTCTCTCGTTGTTTTTATTGTCTTTTTTTAACCAAGAAATATTTTTAAATCATGAATAACATAGGCAATCTTACATTTATATAAATGAAAATAAACCATAGCGACACAATCTCAGTTGCAAACATTTTATATTACAAACCATGCTGACACAACTGTGGTTGCAAACATTATACATCACTTTAATATATCCAGTCATTGCCAGTCAACCATTACATAGCTCATTAAATCCTGCCTTCTTTTAAACCTTGTTCCTCCTCTGCATGTATTGATCCCACATTTCCCATTTTATTTCTGTGTAGTTTGTTCCTACCCTTTTCTAAAGAACCCAGTTCCAGTTGTTTTATCTCTGTTACTATCTTTGCTACTTCTAGTAAGGATGGTTTAGACTCTGATTTCCACTTTCTAGTATTTTTTTTGGCAGCCATCATACTTAAGACTCAGCTAGGCCTTACTATGTCTAGGCAATTCTGATTCTTTATCACAGCTCAAAGAAATCATTTACCTAGTTACTCCAATATGCTCATCCAGCATCTCCGACAGAGCAGTCTGCAGGGAATCTTTAAAGTCTGCCAACTCATTACACTTCCAGAATATGTTCCCAGTTACCTCTTTCTTCCCCATCACATCTCCAACATTTGCTGTCTACCTGAGGAAAAATTATTTGGAGTCTGCTTGGGGTATAAAAATACCTATGTAACCACTTCCAAGCAAAAAATCTAAATCTTCTAGATTTTATTGCATATTTGGGAGACATACATATATCGCCCTGTTGTTTCTTTATGAACTGCTTATCCAATCTCCCTTTCAGAGTCTTCCAAACCTCCTCTGATTCATTCTTATTGTTGTCATG
The DNA here is from genome assembly GCF_019279795.1 of Protopterus annectens. Classification (NCBI taxonomy): domain Eukaryota; kingdom Metazoa; phylum Chordata; order Ceratodontiformes; family Protopteridae; genus Protopterus; species Protopterus annectens. The sequence goes on from NC_056743.1 coordinate 792,521,907, forward strand.
TGATATTTTATATGCTCTACTAATTATTCCTTTCTTAACGACAACTTTTGTTCTAGATTCTACTAAAAACTCTACCAGTGCTGTTAATTCATTTAGGGACCCCCCCTCCAATTTCTTCTTATTTCTCTTTGCCTATACTCTGATAAAAATCTTTGATATGGAAGGCAATCTCTAACCTGCAGTCCAAATACATTCTTGGCGTCTTCCCATTCTATTATCTTTCCCTCTAGTTATTTGCTCCCAATACTTTGGTTCCTTTGCCAGTTTTCTCCAGTATGTTCCCGCTCACTCTTGCCTATTGCCTGTATCTCTAATTGCAGTCAGCTCTATTGGCAGAACCTCCTTTCTCCATTCCTGTGTTGGCTTAGTTCTTAGAATAGCTTCTGCTACTTTATGAATATAATATTCTGTATGTTTATTGTTCTCCTTAAAGGTCTGCATCTAAAATCCCAGTCTCTCCCTGTTACTTCATCTTTCCCCCTGTTTCATCATCATCTCTTTCCACTTTGAATTATAGCTTTCTGTTTGTGCTATGAAGAGGATCCTGAATTGTGCTGCTCTGAAATACCCCTTCAAATTGGGTAATCCCAATCCACTCTGTTCTAGTGGAAAAATAACCGTATCCCACTTGACTCAACGCCTTCCACTCCCAGATAAAATCCTTCAGCTCTATATTAATTGCTATCTACAACTTCTCTGGTTGATAAAAATATGCTTGACCTGTGTATAAGACTAAAGGGACTAAAAAGTTTTTAACTGCTTGCATTTTACTATTGATATCCATATAACCGAGCTTCCATTTTTTCAGTTTTTGTATTAACTTTTTAGTCTCGTCCCACATATCCTCCATACTCCTAAATACTTCATTTTATCATGTCCCCGTAAGTATGGACATTGCTGAACCAATTTGTATGTGTGTACATAATTTACCACTATTGCTTTTGTTTTAGCTTCATTAATTTTGTAGCCTCAAAAGGTTTGAAATTGTCTCAATATTTTTCACAGCACTTTAATGTCTCCTTCCACTTTTGTCAGGTATAAAATAATGTCATCTGCAAATACAGCCAGCTTTTCTCGACTACCATACCAACTATATCCATCAATTTCTGAGTTCCTTATTTTCTTTCCCAATGGTTCTAAATGTAATGCAAGTAACGAAGGGGAGAGAGGACTCCCTGCCTGGTTCCTCTGCTTAATCAGAGATTTTTCAGAGAGGACCCCAACCGCTTTAATTTTTGCCTCCAATCCCTCTCACATATCCTCCTAATCAACCTTATAATTTTATCAGGGAATGCACATGCTTCCATTGCTCTGTTAATAAAGTCCCAGCTTACTCTGCCAAATGCTTTCTCTGCATCAAAACCCACCAACAGTAGTGGTACTTTCTTACATTCTATTTCCATCTGGATCATCACTGTTCTGTTAATGTTAATAAATTTTTGCTTCCCCTCCACAAAACCACATTGATTCATATCTATCAATTTTGGCATCACTTTTGCCATTCTTTTAGCTTTTACAGACCTAAATACTTTATAATCATGGTTTAGTATTGAAATGGGCATGTATGAAGCAGGATCTAATGGATCTTTACCCACTTTAGGTATTACAGCTACTACCGCTTTCTTCCGGGATGTTGGTACTTCTGCTTCTCTTAAAATACTGTTAAAACAACTTTCAAATCTTTATCAATTTTTCCCCTCCCAGCTTCCAAACTTACACAGGAATATCATCTATTCCTGGGGACTTTCCTGTAGATTGGTTATATATCACCATTTTTATCTCTTCTCTTCCTATCCTGTTAGTAATTGAGCCTCTTCTACCTCTAACATTGGCATATTTAATTCTTCCATAAACATTTCCATTTGTACCTTTTGTTGATTTCCATATTTCTCTGCTTTATACAGACTTTCATAGAATTTCTGAAATATTTCTAAAACTTCTACAGGATCCTTTGTTATAGGCTCCCTAAGCTTGGTGACAGCCCTTTCTACTTTCTGTTGCTTAACAGCAATCTTTCTAAACCCATGTATATAATCGAGGTAATCCCTTATTTTCTGTTTAGCATTCTGTAGTTGCTGCTCTTCTTGTTCTGAGAGAGTCCCCCTATTAGAGTCCCCCTATTTTGCAATACTTTAATTTAACATTTGTCAGTCCCTCTAAATAATCCTTGTTACTTAAGCATATCTCCCCTTCTTTTATTTCCACTCTATTTTTAAATTCCACTTTAATTTTATTGCACACCCTAGCTATATTTTTAGAAGAAACTTCTATCTTCTCTAATAGCGCCTGAATAATTTCCACTAACCAGTCCTTAAATTCCTCTCTCTTCAACAGGGAAAGCATCAGTGCCTCATTTTTATTTCATTACCCTTTGTTTTTTATTTAGTTATTACTGGTACATGATCTGAAACAGTTAGTGTGCATATCACAACCTTCAATTAAATGCACATGTTCCTGTAAAATGTGAAGTCTGTTTAGCCTAGCCCAGTTTTTGTATCTTGGGGAATAATATGTAAATTCACTCCGAACTGCTAGTACTCAGTGAGTTGCCAAAAAACAACACATTTTAAGAGGAACAGATTAAAAATATACGGTAAAAATCAGTTGAAAGCTAAACCTGCTCCCTTTACCTTAGTTCTAAACTATCTTATCAGTACCCCCCCCCCCCTTTTCTCTTTCTCTTCCTCCCAGTCTCAGCTTAACCTTAAAATATGAAAGCAACAAAAAAGAAGTTCTGTACTCAGCATAACGTTCCATCTGTGTTCTTCATTTTCATTATTCCTGAACTGATGGGTTCAGATCCGACCCCTTGGATCCAACTCGGGCGTTGTTAAACCTCACGGCAACCAAAAACTCTAAAACTTCTCCCTTACCCATAATGCATCAATCCCAATTACCTCAGATCTTGTTTGCTGTCTTAGTTGACAGCAAAATATGGAAATTATTGTGGAGAAGCTATATCTGGAGCTTATATAAAAGATAAGGACATGTAGGTCCACTAAGCACTCATTCTCCCTACGGCCTTAAGGATGGGGGTTGGGGGGAGAGGAGTTGAAGAATGAAAATGGACAACACAGATGGAAAGTTATGATGGGTACATAACTTCTTTATCTGATGTTGTCAATTTTCATTCTATCCTCACCTGATGGAACAGAGTCCCCAGCTACCAAATTTCCCAGGCAGACTCAAGGAAAGATATACCTAACCACCACAGAACCAAAAGATGCCCTTCCTTTGGAGAAGAGATCTAATTTGTAATGAGTAAAAAAGTATGGGGAGTAGCGCAAGTAGCTGCTGCACAAATGTCATCCATGGACACTCTGGAGTGACACACTGAGGAAGTTGCCATGAATCTGGATGAGTGAGGTCAAACAGGTTTTGTCCGAGCAATGCTCAATTTGTTATACACAAAGGAAATGCAATTTGTAATCCATCTAGATACAGTAACTTTGGTAACTTGTTTACCTAATGTTGGTTCCGCAAATGAAACAAACTGATCAGAATTTTTGATGTTTTTTGTCCTATGTAAGTAAAAATGCAACTGTCTATGAACATACAATAAATGTAACACATATTCTCCTTTGTTAGAAAATTTGGGACAGAATACTGGTAAATTAATCGATTGATTTATATTGGATTATGACACCACCTTTGTAAGAAATGATGGCTGAGATTCACTATGTCTGGGTGTATCATGCCTTTTGGGTGAGACTGGAGGTCTGGAGTTGGACCCAGAAACCAAGGTGGTTGAATAAGTTGAGGCCAAAGGAAGGGAAACCAAATTTGTTGAGACAAATAAGATACAATGAGGATGACCTTGCTCTTCAACCTTGCAGCTTTAAGAAGAAATTTGAGAATTAGTGGAGTGAGAGGATATGCATAGAGGAGACCTAAGGCGAATCGTAAAGTCATCTATATTACAAGATCGAATGCTTAGGTGATCGAACACCTAAACATCGAACTTGCAATATCGAACCCAAAAATGTCGAACAGAGCAGGAAAACACATCAGTCGGCCACGGAAAAAAAAATAACTTCACACCCAAATGGCAAAATCCAGAAAACGGCCAAGGGAAATCTTTCCCTGTGTTAAATTGTCCATTCGCTGTTTTTTGCTTTTGATATTACAAGTTCGATGTTTAGGTGTTTGATCACCTAAGTATTCAATCTTGTAACATAGACCCTCGTAAAGTACAGCATCCCTCGGGGATTCCTCCTGTGTGGAGATTACAGCAAAGTAGCTGCTGCATTTCTTATTCAGGGGGACATGAATAGATTGCAGCAAGGCTGCCCTATTGTCGGAAGATTGTGTTTGCAATTGTTCTGTTGACAGACCATTTGTAAGGTAGAAAAATGCACCTGCTCAATTTGCCTGTTATCACAATTTGACTTCCACAGAATGTGCACTGATAAAAGAAAGTGGTTGAAAAACATCGACCACTGCCACACTGAGAGCTTCTCGACACAACAGGTAGGACATGATTCCTCCCTGTTTGTTGATATACCAGATGATGGACATGTTGTCTGACTGTACTGCAACTGTCCCCAAAGGGAAAGCATCCTGACGTGCCTGCAACGCCAACAGCACTGCTCTCATCTCTAGGGCACTTATATGCAAAACTTGCCTCCTCGGGGGACCAGGTTCCTTGGACCGTCTCCCCCCAGATAATGCCCCCCCACCCTAGCTGAGAAGCATCCGTGGTCACTATGGCCTTGGGCTTAGGGGTAATGAAAGGGCAACCTTGAAAAATCTGGTCTGAATGAATCCACCATTTGAGATCTCTCTTGCAGATGTGAGTGATTCCTATCTTGTAAGACATAGGTTGAGAAAGAATCGACCATTGAGCAGCTAACATCCACTGAAGAATTCTCATATAAAACCTGGCCAGCAGTACTTATTTCTGCTGCCATCGAACCTAGAGCCTGAAGGACAAGCCAGGCTGAAATTGAGGTTCTGCAGATTATCTTTTTGACTTGGAATCTTATTGTCTACACTCTCAGTGGAACGGAAGCGAAGCAGTGATTGTTTTTGTATTGAGAATTGCTCCTATAAAATGTAAACTCTGAGCTGGATGCTGATGAGATTTGTCGTAGTTTATGGTTATCCCCAAAAGAGAGCAAGTCTGGAGAACCTGGTCTCTTGCACATATGAGTTGATGCCTGGTTGGAGCAGTAATGAGCCATTCGTCCAAATATGGAAAAACTGAGAATCCTTGCAGTCTCAGGTGAGCTGCTACTATTGCCATTCACATGCTAAACACCCTGGGGGCTGTGGTGAGTCCAAAGGGCAGTACTCTGAATTGATAATGACTGGCTCCCAGCCGGAAATGTAAGTACCTCCTGGACAGTCTGTTCATCTTTATGTGATAGTACATGTCCTGAAGGTCTATAGAGCACATCCAGTCATTCTTGCCCAGAAAGGGGAGAATGGACTGAACCATGGCCATATGAAACTTGGTTCTTCGTACTGTCTGTTTAGCTTGGAGAGATCCAGAAATGGTCTCCAGTCCCATTTTCTATGGCACCAAAAAGAACCTTGAGTAAGTTTCAGATTCTATCTGGTCTCGTGGGACCTCTTGCATGACTCTTTTTTTCTAGCAGCTTTTGTATTTGAATTGCTGCTTGTTCCCTCTGACTGGGTGGATTTTCCTTAGGGTTGTGGGGAAAAGGGTATAATATAACCTTTGGAAATAATCCTCTGAACCCAAGTATCTTTTGTTATACCTAGCCAGGCTCTCTTGTACAGAGATAATCATCCTCAGACTGTATTTAGAGGTGGACAACTGGGCCTCCATTCAGGAGGGTTTGTCAAAGAAGGATTCTCTGGAATCCAGGTTCTGCGGGCCACCTTTGTCATGGGGGCATCTTTGTCCATTAGAATTCTCTCCTCTGCCTCTTGGGGATCCTTCTCCACATGTCTCTTGAAAAGACCCTGAGACTCCTTGAACCACATTTTTCAACCACCTTGTTGATTCCTGGAAAAGGTTCTTTGAGAGGTCGGAAAACAAATGCCAATGGCAGGCAGGGTCTTTCCATCCTTTTCAAACCTTTTACTTTGGAGCCAGATAAAGGCATTCTGCCAAAAGGAACATTGACGAAAGAAGACTTGAAAGGCTCTACAAACTCACAGAGGTGCATCCAGGCATGTCTCCTTACAGAAATACCTGAACCAGCTGCCCTTGAGGTTCCTTATGCTATGTGCAAGATCAACCTCATGAATGAATTGGATATGGATTGTAGGGTCATCAGCTGAAAGGTAACAGATACCTGAACTTCATCACAAATAGCACCTGAGAGGGTATTTGATAACTCCTTGATCAAAACCCTCTGAAGGCTAGTAAAGTGTGTCAAATAGTTCAGAGACCTCAAGGCAAAGGTCACTGAAGCATAGACACACTTCCCAAATCTGTCCATCGCCCATGACTCCATGTTGGGGGAAGGACAGTGGAACTTTCCTCAGCTAGTTCCTTCTTGGTGGCTGCTGCAATGACCATGGCATCTACAGGAACTCCTATCCCTAACGCTGTCTATCCACACATGGTGCCATTATCTTATCTGGTCTACAAGGAATGGGCTCTATGGTGTCAGGGTCCTTCCACTCCCACCGTGAGATCACGTTGATGAGCTCATCAGTAGGCAGTGTCACCCAGGAGGTAGAGAGTCCAGTACCAAAAGCCTCCAGGAGAACAGATTCCTCAGATATAAGGTTGTTGGATGTCCAACCACCTCTCTGCTTAAGGATTTCTATGATGTCTCCAAAGGAGACGTCTTCAGGAGGTGATCACGGGGACCCTTCCTCTTCCTCAAATCGGTGTCTTCAGTGATGGACTCCTCTGGGGAGTCTTAGAGTTTCCTCTTACATGTTCTCTTCTTAGAGACCTCCTCAGTGGGGTACTCTGGGGAGGTATCAGATGAGGAGATTACAAATCCCTGGGAAGCAGTCTGGGGTTTTGGTACTGGCTGTCCCTGTGGAAAAAGATGGTGAAGCTCTGAGCACTCAGGCATCATGGCAGAAGACTTGGGATTTGAGGGGAAAGGATCCGTCAGAACTGCTGAGGAAGAAAATACTCTCTTTACAGCCTCAAAGGCAGTGTGGTTTGGGGAGTGAGAGGCCATTAGATCTGAGAAGACAAGCATCTGAATTGTAGGCCTCCCCTGATCTGAGGGCAAAACTTCCAAGGTGGAAGCCGGAGCCGAGTTATCCAATACTGAGGCTCCAAGGTGCAGAGAAGGCTCCGAAAGCTTTTGAGTCAAATTCAACATCTCAGATCCAACAGGCAGACTACAGCTCCAGGAGCTCTCTGGATCTGACAGGACCAGAGACCTCAGAGAAGACCTTGGATCTGAGGACAAAGCTAAACTTAGATGCAAGCCAGATAGATCTGGATGACTCTGATACAAATACTCTGAAGCTACAGAGAAGGAATCTGCAGTGGGGGAGTAGTAGATACACAGGTCTCCTGAAGCAGAGGGGTAGGAACCGAAGGAACACCAATCTGGCTCTGTGACAAGAGAATCCTCTTCACCAGCCTCTCCACATCTTCTTTTGTCAGAATTCTGGAAGAGCGAGTGGAGTATATGGATGCAGACCTAGGTCTTTCTAAGAAAGGAGAAGGTACCTTGTCAGGGACTGGATCCTGAGATGAGAAGTACCTTGTTCTGGGCTGAAATTTGATAGCTTGAAGGTCAAGTCCAGTTTGCATAGGATCAGATGTAGATGGATCCAACAGTTTAGACTTCATCCGATCTGATAGAGGAGGTGTCTGATCTGATCATTTCTCCTTAGCAGGATCTTGCACTTTTGCCTTCTTCTGAGACTGGGTCCTTATGAGACCTCTTCCTTGATGAGTCCGAAGCTGAGGAGGAGGAAAATGGCTTAGGGGAAGAGGATTTTTTTAACTTTAACTCTTTTTGACTTAGAAGAAGAAGAAGCCTCTGATATAGCTTCCCCAAAGGAAGAAGGAAGAAGACCTTTTAAGATAAGCTTGTTTTTGCAAACCATGACAAATCGAGCAATCTTCTTGTAAATGGAGGGGTCCCAAACAATATACAGAAAATGTGTGGGCATCAGAAATTGGCAGCTTGTGCCCACACTGTACATTTTTTAAAGCCTGCTGGTTTATCTGCCATCTCTATCAAATACAAATACAATTTTTTCTTTTTAAATAGGAAAGAGAGAAAAAAAGAAGAAAAGAGAGAAACAGCAAGTATGGTAAATAAGCTACAACTGTGTCATAGAGAGGGAGGGAGATACTAACAATAGTATCTAGAAGATGCAGATAAATTTGTATGATGGAAAAATAATGGAAGAAACAGTAACTTTAAAACAAAGGTAAGTGATAGTAATATAAAGAGTTTTCTGAAGAAAAAAATTGGAAAATATCACACTTATCTAGCTAATGCTCGAGAGAGAGAGTTGGAAAACCACGTCTTTTGCTTGAAGGGGCAAACGAGATCTGAGGTAATTGGGGTTGGTGTATTATGGGTAATGGAGAAGCTCGAGATATTTTGGTTAACACAAGCTTTAGCAATGGCTGAGTTGTATCCGAGGGATCTGATCCGAACCCTTCAGTTGAGGACAGAATGAAAATTTACATCAGATCAACTATAGCAGCAAAACATGTTCTATCACTGCATCATATGTTTGTAGTACCATGCCTTATTATACTGTGTTTATCCCCTTTCTAGCTCCATTCTATCCTTCTCTAACCAGTCCCTTCTGAGTGCTCCAGGTGTCTGTAACCATCCTCTACAAATTAGTCAAGGCAGGGCATGCCTACATTACAGTTTAAAGGGAAGAAATGCAGCAGGTGTTTTCTTACTTCAGCCATTGCTCATTCACAACTGCCTGACAATACACTTCAACTACTACCCACCAACCAAGACTAAAATCAGCATTTAGTAGAAGGTTAGGTCCTCCTTCCAAACTTGCTGTCCTAGCAGAACTTCAAGACTCTGAAAACCTAAATGTAATTCAGTGCAAACTGCTGCTTAGACTGTTACATATTAGAAATGTTTTTGTAAGGGGTTTCATACTGAGGGAGGTACACCCTGACTACTTAAATGCATCACTTCCGAGATTACTGGACCTCAAAAAAGAAAACTGTCCAAGATAAAGCAATGTCAAACTTTGTATACATTTCTCCTTAACTTCATTTAAATTTTCAATATTCTGAAAAACACACAGACTTAAAACTGGACCCTCCCCCAAACTTATATACATTAACTCAATGGCCACAAAGCAATAATAAGAAAAGGAACTGCTCATTAAAGTGCACCGTGGTCTTGCACAAACAGCAAAGCTGATGTGCCTAATAATCCAGCACTTGATCTATGGTAACAGGCGAGATCAACCAGTCATGTTTATGCAGTTAGAAAAGGGCAATTGGTCCTCATCAACTTTTAGTGAAACCGTTGTTATGATACAGAGGGATCTAGGTGATACTGAAGTTCTTTTGCTACGCTTTCTATGTGGTTTGCCTACTCTGATTTTAAGCCACCTACAATACAGAAAATAATTGTACAATGTAATGGTAATATAAAAGCTAACAATGGAAAATAACTGGTTAACCCCACACACTTCTGTCAACTTCCCCACAACTTATATCAAATAAAGGCCCTTGTTGCTACTTACTGACTTATACCCATCCAAAATGTTATCCACAGATCCTAACTGTAAGGCAAATGAAACTGAAAACAATTAATTAACAAATACTTTGGCTAAATATATCATGAGCCAAAACAGCTATGCTGCCATTACCTGTTCATTTGTGTCTTAGAATCACATTTAATCCAGCAAATGAAAAAATAAATACTGAAACATACTTAAAACTACCCATTTGATATTGCATTGGCTGTTTTAGACGTCCACATCATACTAACTGAAATTAATCAAAATACACAATGTACTATATACACACCATACTTAAACTTCACCACATCATCACTATCCCACTTTGATATAGGTTGATAAGTTCACAGGGGTATACTATAGCAATAACCCACGCCTGGGTGTGGGTAATGCTGGATTTACCTATGGTTGGCGTGGTTTGGTCCCGAGGGCGAAGCCCGAGGGACCAAACAAAGACAACCGTGGGTAAATCCAGCATTACCACACCAGAAGTGAGTTATTATTATTAATGACATTATTTAAGAAAAGAAATAATTACTTTTCTTAAATAATGGCATTGTATAATGCCTCTTTGCTGCCCTTCCGCAGCTGTCTGGTGTTCATGGCAGTTCTGATGTACTACGCATGCCTCACGCGGTACATCAGAGCTGTGGGCAAAAGCAACGGAGAACGCAAGATCTCCGTTGCCTTTTACTGTCTCGCTATGTTAAATGGGTTTAACATAGCGAGACAGCTTTAAAATAAGCAACGGAGATCTCCGTTGCTTATTTTAAAGCTGTCTCGCTATGTTAAACTCATTTAACATAGCAAGACAGGTTTAAAGCAACGGAGATCGCAAGATCTCCGTTGCTACACTGTCGCTATGTTAAAGGAGTTTAACATAGCGAGACAGCTTTAAAAAGCAACGGAGATCTCCGTTGCTTTTTAAATCTGTGTCGCTATGTTAAACTCTTTTAACATAGCGAGATATGTTTATACTAACGGAAAAAGTCCGGGCGACCGGACCTTTTTCCGTTAGTATATTGAGGGATTTACAACGGGCACGCTGGTTGGGCTGGCCAATCAGCGTGCACGTTTTAGAGTAGGCATTGTATAATAGGCTAACAAACACAGGGGCCTTTTTAAGCCTTGCCATATATTCCCAATGTACCTGACAGGTTTAGGGACCTTAATATTATTACAAGGGGTATATGTAGGCTGAAGCTTAAATGGTCAAGCTTTTTTGGGCTGTCAATGTCCACTAGGGACACAAGTGTCATTCCAAGGATTTATTACTGATTCTCCACCCATTGGTCCAAGTTATGCTTGAATTGGGTTATGGAAGAACCCTGATTCACAAGGATGGGAAGCCTGCTCCAGAGATGGGGTACTGTCTAAGGCACATACTAGAGCCTCCAACATGTCCTATTTATGTTGAAAGCAAGGTTTATGGACCTTAACATTATTATAAGGGGTATATGTAGGCTGAGGTTTAGGTAGTTAGGCATTTTTTAGACTGTCTCTGTCCATTGGGCCTTTTTGATGTCAACTGTTTTGTGGATATACAGAAGATCCATCAAAATGGGATCCAAGGATGCCTTGTATACACTGAATGGTAGACACAGACCACCCTTCAACATTCTGTAGGAAAATTAGTACAGGGTTAGGGCTTTGAGGCAATTAACATAGGATATGTTGTTTACACCCTACATCCTTTTTGAGAACCTCTGTGGATGTTCCAATTGTTGCATGTGTAAGGTCAGGTAAAGGTGTTGTACTCAATGTTTGGTCTGATGAGGGATGAATACAGAGGAATACTGACTTTCTTGGAACTAAATGCCATACTTTGCTTATAGGTTGTGTAACATAGAATGATCTCCTTATTACCACAGGAATCCCTGAATAGTGGATCTACTCTTAGGGGTGTGTTATCAATGAGGTAGTTTACAGGGGTGTCCAATTCCCCAAAGGATACTATTACGCAATTCTTGGCATTAAGTTTCAGGCCATGGCTCTGACACCAGTTATTTGTTTGAGTCAGTCCTTCTTGGAGTACATTTGTATCTTGGGGGGATTCTGCACCTAGTCTGAAACTGTCAGCAAAGTTGGTCAAGCCAGAGGCCCTCGAAGACAACCTTGACTTCAGAAAGTAGATGACAAAAAACAGCAGACCTGGCACAGAGCCTTGAGGAACTCGATTAGTGACCGGCCAGGCTCTTAGTGGAGGTAGACAGGACCCAAAAAGTTAGGATCGGAGAGTCTAAGAGTAACTCAATTTATCCATTGGGTGACATAGGAATTTATACCTAACACCATGAGTTTGTCTACAATGCTTGAGTAGGATATTGTATGAAATGTCTTGGCCAGATCAAGGTAGGCAGTATGCACAGTTTTGCCTTGGTGACCTTCTCAAGGAAGTTCACCAGGTTAAGCAGGCATGATCTACCCCTGATGAAATGAAAAACTGGGTTGGATCCAATGTCTGAAAATTTCCTGTGTCATTGCTGATCATTTCGAATGGTCATGCTTCATGCTATCTAGGAAGCATCTTGGGATATTATTGGGCCCATTAATGCAGTAATCTTGGCCTTGGACAGCATGTCAAGTATCTGATCTCTAGTGACAGTTGAGGGAGTTATATTCAATGGTATTTCCAGAAGGGCAGCTAGAGAAGAGAGGGGATACAACTGGAGCTAAATTTGTCTTATCCTTTTGGATCAGTGCATGTGCTCTGTCTACAATTAGTTCTGCACACTATTGTGTACTGCTTTTGAGATTGCTAAAGATGACTTACAGTTGTCCTTGTTGACTATGTTTACCTCATATTTGGCTTTAGTAGACTTGATTTGTTCTCTGAATTGCTTTTTTAGATTTATGAAGGATTTTTATCCTTCTGGGCATTGCACTTCCTTATTTCTACCATGGCTTTCTTCCTTTTGTTGTACAACCAAGTTATAATGGGATTCCACCAAGATGGCTTATTTTTTTGTGTTTATTCTTGATAGGTGCATTTGTCTTTATGCGTGTATTAACATGATTGTACAGGGTTTCTGAAAACAATTCTACATAGGCAGTGTTCTCAGGACTTGGGGGGGGGGCTTTCAATTTTGCCAGGTTGTCATGTGAAAGTAGGAAGTTTGCCTTACAGTTATTTATTATGTATTTATTTTTATTTATTTTACATTTCCTTACTGGGAAAGTCTGATTGAAAACTAGTCCTTTTTTAAATGAGGCCAGGGGAGAAAATCTCCACATAAGTAACAGCTGTACATTGATTACATAAAGAAAATATGCAGAATTTATGTTTTTATATATGGTTTCAATTCATATCGTCAAAAGCTCATTTCAGCGAATTTCAAAACTGCGAGACCAACTCATCGAAAACTCAAATGGTCGAAAACTCATAACATCGAATCTCAAATCATTGAAAACTACAAAGCAACTAGAAATAACATCCCAGACACTGTTTGCTATGTTTATGCACGGGGGCAAGCCAACTCCGAGATCGCACTACAGTGGGGTTAGGAAATTACCTTTTCCCCCCACTGTAGTGCGTCCTTGGAGTTGGTATATTTACTGTACAGGGGGCGGGGGAGTGGAGCCCCCAAATGGGGGGGTGCAGGGGGGCTTGCCCCCCTGCATAAACGTAGTAAAAACTCTGTGGGATGTTATTTCTAGTTGCTTTGTAGTTTTCAGTGATTTGAGATTCGATGTTATGAGTTTTTGATGATTTGAGTTTTCGATGATTTGGTCTCGCTGTTTTGAAATTTGATGAAATGAGCTTTCGACGATATGAAGTGAAACCAGATATATATATATATATATATACATACACACACACACACATGCGGGCACACACATATACACAAGTATAAAATCACAAAGTGAAACTTCTTAACAGTTACAATGCTGACACACACAGTTATGCAAGACAATGTATACATTTGCCATATAAGAACTGCATTCAAGGTAAATAGAAATTAGTAATGTATGACAGACATTCGAAGTTTCTAGGTACATGTAAATAATATGAAAGGAATATGCTATACTATAGTAGGAGTGGAGCAAACACAGGATAGTAAGTGTACTCACTCCAGGATGGCAAGGGATGGGAAAAGTAGAAGTTAAGAGTGGGCAATGATCTATATGTAGATTGAGATACTATATGTAAATATATATATATATATATATATATATATATATATATATATATATATATATCTAGAGAGAGAGAGAGAGAGAGTAAAGAAATTAACATAGTGGTGTATATAGCTGTGAGAAGAGTTAACCTGGGGTAGTGCATGAACATTGCCATGTGTTAGTTAAGTGAGATTTTTAGCATTTTTTAAGTGAAATATACTAGTGATAGAGGTTATGTTATATGGCAATGTATTCCAGATTTTATCTATATAAAATGAGAACAGAGAGGTGCCTGAGGCATTAATGGATTGGGTTACATTTAGTAAGGATTTATTGCTACAGTGAAGGGTCCTTTTGCTGGAGTGTGGGTGCTGTAAGTTTTGGAGGGAGGGAGTTTCTATGGTTGATAAAGAATTTTGTGGGCCATATTTAGTTGATTGTAGAGTAGGACTCGAAGAAGTTCAAGCCGTTTGAGTTGCTTAAGAGCTTTACAGTAGTGTGAGCTTTACAGGGAGTATGTGGCAAATTTTGCAACTTTGTTGTAGCAGGAGTCTAATTTTGCTAAGTCAGATTTATGGAGGTTGGTGAAAACAGCTGAGACAGAGAGGAGTTGCAATGAGGTGTGTTTGAGCTATAGTTGCTTGCGTGCTTTTTGTTGGGTACTGTTTATTTCTGTAAAGTAAACCTAGTTTTTTTATGTATTTTTTAACAGTTTGTGAAATATGGATGTCAAACCTCATGTTGCTGTCAACTGTTATGCCTAGAAGTTTGGTGTGAGCAGTGGGTGAGATGTCTGTTTTGTTCCTGGAAGTAATGTTAAATGGGGTGGGGAGTCTTGCAGGAAAGAAATTACAGTTGTGTACACTTATCATAAACGTAGATGTTCGAGTGTATTCACTGTTACAGTCATCACCTGTGGGTTATCCCTGCTGTGGTAGCCCTCGGCCGACCTGAATACCAGAGTCAATGTTTTTCTTCATTGGCTGCTGTTGCCTGTAGTCTGACGTCAGGTTGTCAGTGCTATAAAGCAAGGCAGTCGATGCCATTACATCAGTTTTTCTTGCTCTAACCCGTCAGAAGCCCAAGGAAAGATGGTAAAGTGGTCCTATTGGCTAAATGTCACAGTGAGAATCTTATGCCCCCCCTAAGGAAAGAGGATATAAGGGGGAAGGAGCGAGGGAAACCAGGACTGCAACAGTGAATACACTCAAACATCTACATTTATGTTATGTTAACACAACTATACTATGTTCTTCGTGTTACACTGTTGCAGTCTTCACCTGTGGGAGGATTCCCAAAGCTGAGGAGAGGGGTGGAAGGATTAGTTACAGACCTATGCATGGGTCAGCATGCCCTGCAGAATTGCACAGGCAAACCCTGCCCTAGCTTTAGAGAAAAGAGGTAGGTGGTAATGCTTTGTAAAGGTATGGACAGAGGTCCAGGTGGCAGCTTCCAAGATGTCCCTGGTGGGACCTCTTCTGAGGAATGCTGTCGAAGTGAAGGCTGCCCTAGTGGAATGGGTATGAATAGACTTAGGGGGAGGTTTCCCATGTAGTCTGTAGCAAAAATGGATACAATGGGATATCCATTTGGAAATGGTTTGCTTGGAAATGGGCTTCCCCTCTGCCCTGAGGCTAAGCTAACAAAAAGCTGGTCTGTTTTTCACAAGGGTTTAGTATGGGTCCAGGTAGTATCTGAGCTGTCTGTGCATGTCTAGTGAGTGCAGAAGTCTTTCCCCCTTGTTTTGAGGTTTAGGAAAGAAAGTGGATAGATGTATGGCCTGGTTGGGGGTCACATCAGATACCACCTTGGGCTTAAAGGAGGGGTTAGTCATCAGGGAGACCCTGTCTGCATGGAAAATGATGAAGGGCTTAACAGCCATGAGTGCCTGAAGTTCAGAAACCCTTCTGGCTGATGTGATAGCTAGCAGAAAAGCAGTCTTCCAGGAGAGGCATCTCAATTCTGCTGAAGCAGCAGGTTCGAATGGTGGTAAAGTTAGTTTTTCTAAAACATAATTCAGGTCCCAGGCTGGCATGGGTGGCCTTCTGGGAGGTCTGATATTAGAAACCCCTCTGAGGAATTATTTAATCAAAGGATGTGTGAAGAGGGACTGGTCTGTATTGAAATGAGCTGAAATGGCTGAAGCATGGATTTTAATAGAAGAGAAGACGCCACTATTGAGTAACTTGGATACGTAGTCCAGGATAAAAGGGATGAAAGGTTGTGAGGTACCGCCCCCTCTGGACTGACACCAGGAGCAAAATCTTTTCCACTTCCCTGCGTAAGATTTTCTGGTGCTGGGCTTTCTGGCCTCTGTGATAATGTCTAGGACCTGTTTGCTTAACAGGGGCCCCTTGTTTGCTTTTAAAGTATTAGCCATGCTGACAGTTTAAGAGTCTGCAAGTCTGGGCAGCATCCCCCCCCCCCACCTGGGTCAAGAGGTCTGAGATCAGAGGAAGCTGCCTGGGAGGCTGTAATGTCAGACTGTGCAGTAAGGGGTACCAATGCTGTCTGGGCCAATCTGGAGCAATGAGGATGGGCTTTGGTCTCTCCTCCCTTATCTTGATCAGTACCGTGGGAATAAGAGGAAGAGGAGGGAATGCGTACACAAAGAGGGAGTTCCAGGGGAAGGTCAAGGCATCCACCTTCCATGCTAGGTGGTGATAATCCCTGGTACAGAATTTCTTTCAAATGTTGGTTGAGGTGCGAAGCAAAGAGATCCACCTCCGGGGTTCCCTACATCTGAATAACTACCAAAAAGATTTTTCTGTGGAGCTGCCACTATGCTTAGGTGATCTGCCAGTGTGTTGTTGATTCCTGTTAGGTATTGGGCAATTAGGTGTAATCCCATGGAGGAGGCTGTCAGCCAGAGGTTCATGGCTAGCCTGCACAGAGGGTAAGATTGGGTCCCTCCCTGTTTGTTGATATACCACATTACTGTGGGCTGTTTGTTTTGATAAGGAGAACCCCTGGCCTGAGTTGGGGTTGGAAGGATGTCAAGAGCCTTTTTTACTGCCATCATTTCCTTCTGATTGATGTGTAAGGCAAGGTGCTGGGTATCCCAAAGACCTTGGGTGCACCTGCCTACTAGGTGAGCGCCCCAAGCAATGCCTGAGGCATCGGTGGTGACTGTCTGCCCGGTAGGGCGGAGGATGAAGAGGAGATCCTTGTTATTCGCACAGGCCTCTGCCCACCAGAGAAACTTGGCCCTTATACAGGGGATCAGAGGGAGAGAGGTCTCTAGAGGCTGCTAGTGCTGACACCAAAGGTTCTTCAGCTACCACTGAAGTTTCCTCATGTGAAGCCTGGCCAGAGGAATTAGAAGGATGCAAGATGCCATGTACCCCAAGGGTTGCAGGAACTTCCTCGCAGTGAGGTGGCTTCTGGAAGCCAGCTGGGTGAAGTAGAGAGGCAGGAAGCTCTGCTTTTCTGTGGACAGGAAGGCCATTTGGGATGCTGTGTCCAGCAGTGCTCCCAAGAAAATGATCTTTCTGGAGGGAGTTTGCTTTGATTTCTTCTCATTGAAGGTGAACCCTAGGGAAGTTAGGAGGGTTTTGACAAAGAAAAAGTCCTGCAGCAGCTTTTCTTTGCACTCTGCCTGAATGAAGCAGTCATCCAGATAAGGGTAAATCTCTATATTTCTCTGTCTGCAAAAAGCTATGGCCAGGGCTAAGCATTTGGTAAATACTCTGGGTGCAGTAGATAAGCCAAAGGGTAGCGCAGAGAATTGAAAGTGTTGTGAGCTTGCTCTGAAGCGCAGGAATTTCCTGCAGGATTCCCTTATGGGGATGTGGAGGTAGGCATCTTTTAGGTCTAGGGTCACTAGCCAGGCATTTTGTTGTCAGCATAGGCAGCTGCTGCTGCAAAGTTAGCATTTTGAATTTGGGGACCATCAGGGAGGTGTTCAGAATGGATAGATCCAGAATGGGTCACCAAGTGCCCTCTTTTCTGGGAACAAGGAATAGTCTGGAATAAAAGCCTTTGCCTGTTTGATCTGAGGGGACAGGTTCTACATGAGAGTTTGGACCTGTTTCAAAGCCTCTGCCCACTGATTTGGAGGTAAGTCTGGGTACCCTCTTGAAATTGGGAGTTCGTTGAAAGAGAATTTGTATCCCTGAAAAATGATCTTTAAGACCCATCGGTCCTTTGTTACAGAAAGTCAATTTTCTTTGCAGAGGGAGAGCCTTCCTCCTAGCTTTAGTTGAGTGAAAGGAGGGCAAAGGGGGGAGAGGGAGTCGTTGAGAGTTTTTGCCATAGAAGGGTGACTTAGAACTCCCTGCTTTTAGGGCGGAAGTGGTCACTGTTTGGTTTTCTGCTGCTCCTGGGATAGGGGCCTGAGTGGTCTGTCCCTGTGGGGCTTACCTTGGCCCTGTCTGCTAGGTGCAGGGAAGGACCAGTGCTTAGAGGGAAAGTTCATGCTGAACCTGGGAGGTTGAACCTGAAGGAAATAGTTTCCTGTTTGCATAGATTTTGCTTTGTCTTCCATCTTTTTAAGCACCTCTTCTGCTTTTACTCCAAACAAGCAGTCCTTATCCAGGGGTGCATCAATTAATATAGACTTGACATGATCAGGAAGAGGTTGTTCCTTCAACCATGCATGTCTCCTAATGACAGATCCTGACACTGCTGCCCTGGTTGAGGCTTCTAGGGCGTCATATCCACAGTGTAATGAGTGTTTGGCCACTTGACAAGTAGAGTGCTGTAAATTTGCTAACTCTTTCAAACTGGCACAGTCAGGAAAGTCTGAAATCATTTATTTTAATAGTGCCAAAGTGTGTTGTTGATATTTTAACATAAGGAACTGACAGTTGAGTGCTCTGATAGCTAAGGTTGCAGAGGTGTATACTTTTTCCCCCTTCTGTCCAGAGCTCTGGAATCCTTGTCAGAAGGAATAGGATTCTTGGCAGAACTAGTCTTTGCTCCTTTAGGTCCCTGTGTAATGACCTCTGGGTCTGCAGCAGTATTTCTGTAAAGGTACTTGTAAGAATCCGGTAGTCTGTAATATCTGTCAGGTTTACTGGGAGCAGGTGGGAGGGCATCAGGGACTAAGCTGGATTCAAGGAAAACATCATTCACCACTTCTAAAATAGGGGGGATGGCCAGGGGACTGTGCTGGAGCAGGTTCAGAAACTCTCTAAGTCTTTTCTTAGACTGGGGGAAATCCTGAGATTCCCATTGGAAATGTTCCCTGAGGTTGTGAAGGGTTTTCCCAAAGGAAAGGTCTTCTGGTGGGGCGGCAGAAGGAATGAATTCCACTGCATCTGAATCCTCATAAGCAGTCACAGGTTGTTGTTCCTGTTCAAAATCTGAATAATCAGATTCCTCAGAATCCTGTTCTATCATAATTTCAGGAGAAGGGTGTCTTTTCCTTTTAGAAGTTGTGGCCTGACTACCCCAATAAGGGAGATGAGATCCTCCGCCATTTTAAGCATTTTTGCTTGGGGTGGTGGGGCAGGAGTAAGATGGTGGCTAGAGGCAGATTTTCTAGGAGTGGCCTGGCTTCTAGGCCTGACAGTATCCATCGGTCTGAGAGAAATGGTAGTCGCACAAGACGACGTAATTTTTCATCTAGATTCGGTAGTGCAAGAGGTCTCTTTGGAAGCTGGTGCCTGCGTCATGGCTCCAGACCCAAAAGCCAAAGGCTCGGAAGATGAAGAAGATTTCTGCGGCGTACTGGACTCCGATAGGGTCTTGGTAGAGGCCTGCGTAGATATCAAATCAGGGGCTGCGAAAGCACCTCACTGAATTTTGGAGAACTGACGACCTGCTTAGCGGTAGAGTCATCAGAAGGCTTAGCCTTGTGCGGTCTGTCTCTATCTTTATTTCTGTGTTTTTTTCAGAATGTCCACAGATTGTTGGCTGACGGATGCCATTTCGGAATGTGAAGATGGAAGAGAAAAATACCTGTCTAAAATAAGAGCTCTACGGTGAATGGTTCTCAAATTAAAGACGGCATTGAACCGGCAAAGGGGACATCGTGGTCTGGGCCTAAACAAGTGACGCAGTATGAATGGAAGTCTCGGTGTGGGATCTGTTTTCCACAGGGGAGACAATTGTTAACTTTTTGGGTATTGGTTAGTGTAAGAAAAAAGGATCCCCAATGGGGTATTTAGATTTAGACATTTTCAGTTGTAATTCAAACTCTGGTAGCGACCAGCTGGCACACTTGAAAACTGTTTCTGCTACAGGCACCACGGCAAGAAAGACCGATGTAATGGCGTCAGCTGCCTTGCTTTATAGTACTGACGACCTGATGTCAGACTACAGGCGAAAGCAGCCGACGCAGAAAAACACTGACTCTGGTATTCGGGCCGGCCGAGGGCTACCACAGCAGGGATAACCCACAGGTGATGATTGCAATAGTGAAACACGAAGAACATCAGCATGAGTTTTGTTTTATACGGGTGTAGAATTAGTTGGCTTTTGGTTAGCCATTCTTCAACTGCTGTGAAGGAGTCTTGTGTTAGCTTATTTACTTCCTGAATAGTGGAAGCAGTACAAATTAGAGTGGAATCATCTGCGTACTGTATCACAGAACCTTGTGGTGCTGAGGTGTGGATATTATTTGTAAGTACAGAGGAAAAGTAGTGGACCTAGTATGGAACCTTGAGGGACACCTAGGGCAACAGGCAGAAGAGGAGAGAGGTTTTGTTGCCATAATACTGCTTGCTGTTGGTTACTTACATAGTCATGGAAGCAAGCAATAGTAGATTGGCTAAGATTCAGTTCAGAAAGAGCAGTACATCAGTTTGCTATGTGAAACCATGTCAAAGGTTTAGGTAGATCCAGAAAGATAGTGGATACAAAGTTGCCCTTGTTTCTGTAATAGTTAACTGTATTTGTGAAGGTCATGAGGGCTGTGGTGGTACTGTGAAAGGGGTGAAAGCCGTGCTGGGTGTTGGACAGAAGCTTGTTTGTTTATTTGCTTATGTATGCATTTCTCTAATATTATGGACAGTTATTGGTCGGTAGTTAGTTCTGTTGCGTTGCCTCCTTTATGTAATGGAATAATATATGAGATTTTCTAAGTAGAAGGGACTAGATGTTCAGAAATGTATCTGTTAATAAGGATGGATATAGGGTAAGCAATTCCATCTGCAGCAGTTTTAAGAAAATCTGCAGGTAGGCTATCTGCAGCTAGAGTTGTTGGCTTTAGTTTTTTTAACAATTTCTTAATCAAGTCAGTTGATACTGGTTATAAAGAGAAGGTGTTCTTGTTCGGAAGTACAGGGGCAGCAGATGTAGTGGTATGGAAATTAATGGTATAGAAGGCTGTTATAGTCTCAATGAAGTATTTATTCAATTTGGTTGCTTGCTATGGTTTCTGGACTAGTACTGGGTGGGGAGGGGCTGCTTGCTTTACCTGGTAAGAGAATTTTATTAATGGTAGACCAAAATTTTGTTGGGTTGTTTTGGTTTTTAGTTTTGATATAGTGGTACTAATTTATCTTTTCTTGTTTGATCTGTCTTTTTGCTTTATTTCTGAGTTCTTGGAAGGCTTGTCTGGTGGATTCTGTTTTTGTTTTTAGGTTTTGATCCCAGGCTTTGTCTCTTAATTTTAGTAGTGCTTTGGTTTCTTTGCTTAGCCTTGGGGCACAGTTAGATTTGATTCTTAGAAATCTGGAAGGTGCTAGTGTATTCAAGATATTTAGGAAGGTAAAGTTAAAGACTCTGACAGCTTCATCTAGGGGAAGATGCTTGAGAGGGGTCCAGTTACAGTGTTTGAGGGTTGATGAGAAAATTTCAGGGATAAAGTTTATTTTATTCCTTATTTGATGATAGTGTGCTTTGTTGGGGAGGTTTTCTGTTTGAGTAGAAATGTGGGGAGGTGATCACTGAGGCTATCTGGGAGGCAGCCTGAGTGATGGGTGAGGGTTGGATTATTTGTTAACATCTAGTCTAGTATGGAATGTTCATTAGATGACTTGTCAATCCTAGTGGGCATTTGGATAAGTTGAGTAAAACCATGGAGATTGATGTGGTTGGTGGGGTTATAAGAGTTGCATGTTGACCAGCTGATATTAAAATCACCCATGATTATTGTTTCCTGAGGGAGTGTATTTGTGGTCCAATGTAGTATATTTTCTAGTGTGGGAATGTTGTTTCTGGGTGGCATATATGTCCCTATTATGTTTACATGCGTCTCGGAATTATTTTTTAATTTGGTAAAAATTAATTCAGCATTGTAAAAGATGGGGGGATAGTAACATGAGGTTTCTAGGGTAAGATAATTTTTATACAGAATGGTGATGCTGCCCCCTTTTTTCCTGTTCTGTCTACTCATAGTATGCTGTATCCTGGGGGTAGAATTTCATTATTGGTAATGTTAGGTTTTAGCCATGTTTCGATTATAAGTACTATATCAGGTGCATATAGAGAGAGGCATGTAGGATTTTATTTGTTAGGTTTCTAATATTGATGTTTAATAGTAACAGGTCTCCAGGTTTTCTAGGGCCAATTAATAGGTGTTGAGAGTGGTTATTTTGTTGGGTGGGGAATGCTTTTGCTTGGTGATTGGACCAGCGTTTGGATGTATGCCTCCACTGAGAGTTAGCTTGGATGCTTCATAAACTATTGTTTTCAAGGGGTTAGTTAAGCACCTACTGTATTTTTGTATTAATTTGGGAGAAGTGTAGTGGGCTTGTTGGATAGGTGTAATGGTAAAGACTGATGAGGATATGGTAAAGCTGTAGGACTTAATTTTTGTGGGTTGGCAAAAGGGGTAGACTTGATGCAGGGCCAATGTTAGCATTTTGGGGGCCCCCAGCAAATGTCAAGTTGGGGGCCCTCCTAGATACTTTTAGTCTAAGTATCACTCTGTCACTGCTACCCCTCCTAAGCAACCTTTTAGTTCATGCTGCAAACATTTAGGAATAGTATGCAAAGACTGACCAGTAGCTACAATGATCTTACATTATAACAGGCCTATGTACCACACTATGTTGGCCCATTGCCATTACAGAGG
Source organism: Protopterus annectens (assembly GCF_019279795.1). Classification (NCBI taxonomy): domain Eukaryota; kingdom Metazoa; phylum Chordata; order Ceratodontiformes; family Protopteridae; genus Protopterus; species Protopterus annectens. The sequence continues at coordinate 792,544,621 of NC_056743.1, forward strand.
GACATTTACAGTTACTAGCATTTAGCTGCAACAATAATACATTACAACAACTCTACATATAGGTCTGGACTTAGGTGAAATGGTGCTCTAGGCCACCTGTTTCAGCTTCCCACAAAATACTCACACCCTCCAGTCTTTCTCCCTATCTTGGGCTCCCCATTCCATACACACACACTTACACAATCCAGTCCTTCTCCCTGTGTTGGGCTCCCCATTCCATACACACACACTCACACAATCCAGTCCTTCTCCCTATCTTGGGCTCCCCATTCCATACACACACACTCACACAATCCAGTCCTTCTCCCTGTCTTGGCCTCCCCATTCCATACACACTCACACACACTCTCCATTCCTTCTCCCTATCTTGGGCTCCCCGTTACATACACACACACACACACAATCCAGTCCTTCTCCCTGTCTTGGGCTCCCCATTCCATACACGTTACTTTTCTTCTTCCTTTCCTCACATTTTGCCTCGCTCTTCAGCTTTTTCAAGAAGCCACAACTTTCTATGTATTCTGAACTACATTTAAAAGTTTGTTTTTCTTTTAACACAGCCTTTTCATCCAATGTCTTGAAAAGAAATTATAATTAAGGAAATAAATTCTGTGTTGGTGTTCAGCTTTAGTTTTGCTTGCATCCTTTCAACATATCCTTCCTAAGCAAGACAGAAATAACCATTTAGGAAACAACTGAAATAAGCCAGGACCTAAGAAGCCATAGGGTTATAGATGATCTGGGGTACATTTTAGAGGATTTCCCCAACCTTTTAATCCAATAGTGGCCTAAACAAAAATCAAGAATACGAAAAGAATTACCAATTATGTCTTCTTTGAAAGAAAGAAAATAAGTTGTGCCCAAGGCTTAATGTTCAAAGATGACAAAATAGTAGCTCACAATAAACTAACAAGCCACTGTTGTGAGGATACTCAGGTCTTAATCTGGGAATACTACCTGCTTCTCTACCCCCCCCCCCACCACCACCACCACCACCAAAAGAAAAGACAGTCACTGTCTATACATCCTTCTGGTGTTAGACTGGGATGAAAGCAGAGATTAAAATTGCCACAGTCATGCATTTTAAGTGACTGCTGTCATACATACACATCACATGCCTTCTTAGCCTTAACCCCCCAAAGGTAGCCAACTGTATATGTGCCTGATGTGTGACTGAGGAAAGTGAAAAGAAAACTAACGATTTCAATAATGTATTCTAATTTGTTGCTCCTAGACAGTACACTCCCCCTACACAAGCTATAGTAACCGTGTTTGTACATCTCTAAGGTCTCTGAGAAAAGTAAATGAAACACTGACTACACTGTCCTCAGCCCAAACACAAACTATAAATGACCTCCTGTGCATACCTCTAAGGTACAACTGTAATAAAAGTGAAAGAAGTAACAACCATACAATCCCCCCCCCCCCCATAACCTACAGCAGCTTTCTGTGCACACACATCTAAGCAGGGCTGGTTTTAGAATGGAGGTGGTTGAGAGCAGAGCCCATTTTCAACTTTATCCTAACAGGGTCATATCACAGCCCTGTCGAGGTAAGAGAGTGTAATCAGAAAATTAATGTGTTTTTTTTATTCCTCATTTTTCCCCAACCAGCAACAGCTTTTGCGGGGCTCCCACACAGTCAATGATAATTAAGGGATACCCCTGTATCAATTTACATAGTCTGGGGAGTGAGGGCCACCAGACTTATAAAGACCTAAGCATCTGAATGTTCTGTGATATATTTTATGCCTAACTTTTGAAATACAATTACTTGTTAACTGCATTTTTACTGATACCTAGAATAATATGTATGGTTCCTGGCATTACTGGGTATGTGCACAGATAAAAATCAGTGATAACACACACACACACACACACACACACACACACACACACATTAGCTGTAGCAATACTAGTTCTGTACTTATTTCAGCAAATAGCAATACATTGCTCAATACTGGTACTGTCACAACAGATCAGTGATTGCTGTTTAGAAGTCGTCAGCAGCAGGAGTAAGTCACTTTTTGTTTATCTCATTGAGGAATAATGGATAGCTGTCACTGTCCCGGATTTCACAGACCTTCCCTGAGTTTGTTTATAATCTTGCTCTTTCAAAAAATGTAATTTGCCGATAAATCACTCAGGAGTACAGTCAATAAATCCATACATCAGCGTTTTATATTTCTTATTGTCCAAAAAATGCATGTTGATGCAAAAGGTGTTATTCTATTAAATTTTAAGTGAATTAGAATACAATTTAAAATGTGTTCCTGATTCTGAACCTTTATTCTGCTATTATGTTTGGCACTGCACTGAAATCTTCAGCAAAAAAGTTGATAGTTATAGTATCTGGTGTTTTGCCAGTATTTATAAAAACCCTGAAAAAGAAAATCATTGCTAGAGATTGGAAGCATCAGTTCTTCTTAAAATTCAAGGTTTGCACGGAGATCAGTCACTCTGGGCTGCTGATCTCCCTAGTACGTACCTTGCTCATGTTCATTATTAGTTTTATCCTAACAGTGTCATATCAAAGCCCTGTTCAGGTTAAAGTGCATAGCCAGGAAATTAATACATTTTTTCTCCTCATTTTTCCACAACCTGAAGAAGCTTTTGTGGGGCCCCACACAGTCAAGGATGATTAAGGGGCCCCTCCCTGCAGCCATTGGTATTGCAGGTACCTACAGCTGGCTATGTTGTTAGTTTTAGTAGAGAGAAGGTCCACCAGCAGGGTTTAACTAAGCCAGGGGCACTATGTCATTGGTAAAATATTTAATGGAATTGTGAAGGCTGTTACCTGATAAAACACTGTTACTATAACCAGAGAAATCTTTTAATTGTAAAGGAGATACAAATAAGAGTTTATACCCTCTTGGTTTATTAACTATACAAAACTGCAGTACTAGCTTTTATTGGTTTGGCAGATATGTTACAAAATATCAAGAACTTTCTGTGGTTGGGGACCCCAGGAACAGGGGGCCCCCAGCGACCGCAGGGTTTGCTGGTGCTTAAAGCTGGCTATGACTTGATGTTAATTGAATGTTGTAGGTTAATGTGGTAGGAAGTAAAGTTGACAGTTAAAGATAAGATAATAATAGTAGCTGTATGTTGGTGTAGCATACTGTTGTAATGTGTATTTTTAGTGGTGGGTTCTTACTATTGTTTTTTGTTTACAGGTGCTGAGAATAAGATTTGAGTAATAGTTGATACCATGTTTAAAGTTACAGACAGTAAAGTATAGTCTGATGTGGTCATGTGCTTGGCCATGGTAAGGAAGGGAGGAGTTAGCTAGAAAGGGATTTAGTGATTTAATTGAAAAGTCTTTAGTATTGGCTGGTGAGGGTAGTGGGAGTGGTTATTTATATTAATTGTAGGGATAGTGGGAGTAGGGTAGGGGGACGGAGTGAGACAGAGTGTAGCAAAGACGAATGGAGTGGGACAACTCTGGCTGTGGTTATTTTTGGAAATCAGTAAGCTTATCTGAGAGTTTAATTAAAATTATTAATTTGTTCAGGGGAATGAATTTGAGCAGGGAACTCTGCTATCAAAGATGGTAGGGAGACTGCTGCTGTTAGCTGAACGCCACCAATGTAGACAGTTGACAGCTACACTGATACTTTGAATATTATGCGTGTGGAGGGGGGAGGGCTATGGCAGCTAGAAGGGAGCTGAGAGTAAATGCACATGGTCTTGGTTGCTGTGTAGGCTAAATCACCTGCAGCTATTCCAAACCATACAGTTAAAGACGATTGGTGAGAATCTAGGCTGTACCTTGTGATGTGCTGCGATGAACTACGGGCAATAGCGAGTAACAATTCAGAAAACGCATATCAAACGTTAACATACTTCATTAATTTTCTTTCCCACGTCTGTGCAAAATCTTTACTCATCCAAGGAAGGGCTGTTGGGATTCCTGATAGTTGGCAGAGATGTTGTTTTGTATCTGGGCAGTAAACATGCTTAATGCATCAATAAATTTGTTTCCTGCATCTGTGCAAAAATCTTTACTCATCCAAGGAAGGGGTGTTAAGCTTCCTGATAGTTGGCAGAAATACTGTTTTGTATTTGGGCAGTAAATGTGCTTAATGCATCACTAATTTTGTTTCCCACATCTATGCAAAAATCTTTACTCATCCAAGGAAGGGCTGTTAGGATTCTTGATAGCTGACAGAGATGTTTTGTACTTGGGCAGAAAACATGCTTAACACATCAATAATTTTGTTCCTGAATGTTTGCACGGTTAGCAAGATTCCAGGTTTTGTTTTATTTCAAAGGAGCCAGCTTTATGGTCTGACATTACACTAGGGGGATGCAGCATTCTCCCAAGTTAGTGAGGAACAAATCCAATTATGTTCTTGCTCCAAGTGGGTGTATGAACTATTTGGTCCAGGGTGATTATGTTGACAAAGTCCATGAATCTCTGGGCCTGTAAATTTGGGTTGTGTATTATTCCTAGTTTATAGTGGGATAGTTGAAGTCACCTATGGGTATGGTATCGGTTTGAATGGTGAGTGACTCCAGTAAGTTTAAGTATGTGTTATGGTTTTCCTGGGTCATAGAGGGGGACCTATATCTTGCAAGCATATGGTATGAAACTTTGTCTATGGTAATTTAGATGTACAGCAGCTCAAGCATGTTTGACCAGCCTTGAAGTTTGATTGTTTTTTATGTAAATCGAAATACCACCACCCTTACTCCCTGCCTGTGCAATAGCTGGTCTAAATGTAATGACGGTATTGTAGCTCTATACTGCTGGAGCGCTCTCCACAATTTTAAACCATGTTTAAGTAACTGTACAAACATCTGCATTCTCCACAGTGAGGAGAGCTCGGAAAGAATGGAGTTTCTTGTTTATGATCCTATCAATGAGCAGTAACCACCTTTAGATTTTTAGGGTTGGTTTTGCTATGTCAGAAGTTTTGTTAGCTTTGCATTGCCTAAAAATAGTACAATTTGTGTGATGGTATGCCTTATGTTCTTAGCAGGTGAGACACCATAGGATGTGGGAGTATATGTGTCTTGTTTGGTGGTGTTTTTTTTCTGAGTGCTTCAGAGGATCCTGTGGACACTTTTTTTGATTGCAATGTCTAGGAGGTCTTAGTGTTTTTGGGAGATTACAATTAACAGCCACAGTATATGTGGGTCTGTAGATCTAGTCCTTACTATTTAAGGTAGGTGTAGTGTGTGTGTATTATTGACAACCTGTTTGATATTATAGGTGCTTGGAAAAGCCTTGATCCAGTGACATTGTACAACTACATCCCTCACATACTGTTATCTGTTTGTTGCAGAATTAGGGGGTTGTTATTGCTGCATTGCCTCTGGATGCTCATATTCACCAGGCTAGCTACAGAGATAGCATGGAACTACATGTCCATTGCTATTGATCCTTATCATTTGTTTTACAAGGGGATGGTATTGGAGGGGTTCGTAATTTGTTTTATGTTCTGTGTAAAGTAGTCCTCATTTACCAGCTATACTAGGCTGAATCCACAGTTAGGCTCAGCAATTTCATCAATACCGGGATTGTTAAATTAGAATACTAATAATGAATTAAGTTCTCGTACATTTCTGACATTTCAAAAACATTGCCAGTTTCTAGGAAATAAAGTTGCTGTCTGTAATGTACATAACTTCCCAATATGGGTGCTGAGTGTAATTTATCTTTTTAACTGAGTATAAGTGATTTGACTAAGTTAACACTTCTGCACTGCACTACATGGATCTTCTAGCCACTATAGTACTTCTGCCTATAATTAAAGCCTGAAAATATTAATATTAATGAATATGCTTTTTGTCATCATAAGGAGGATAAAAAGAGTTCAGTGTGTCTTTTTGCCTCACTTCTGGCACACTCTTAAATGTGTTTATAAGTTCTGTAACATATTTATTTATACTTGTGTTCATTTTTTACATGTCTTATGGTGTTATATGTAGGAAAAGCATTTTTCATATTTCTTACTGTGACACAAGATTAGCATATATGACCGTCTGTTCCTGTAAAATGGATGTAGCCCATTTGTGCTAATCCACATATTCTGTTATTGTTCGTGAATGACTTGATAAGAAGAGCAAATCCAAACTTTTATTTAAGTAGCATGACATTACATTTTTTACAGTTTTCTTCTCTCTCTCTTTCTTTCCTTTTTTTTCCCTTCTCTTTTCTTTATGGTATGACTGAAACAAAAAAGTTATCTACTTACCATAATGACAGATCTGTGTTGTCTGCTTCCATCTTTCCTCAATGAATGGGTCTTTGGAAAATTATGTACTTAAATTAATGATATGTCTGTGTTGTCTACTTCCGGCTTTCCTCAATGGATGGGTTATGGATCAGAACTCAGATCTGACTTCAGCCACTCAAGACTTTGGACCCTATGCTAAGGCTCCTTCCCTTACCCATGACCACCAGTATAGCCCAGCATTACCCCAGATCGAGTTTGCCTGACAGCAAAAATAATTTTAGGATCTTATAATAATCAGAAATAACCAAAATGCTATAGAGATTATACAACAGATTCTGAATACTCAGAAATTGATCTGGAGCTAAAAACGGTGTATTTGAGTGGCCCTAGGATAGGCTCTTCTGGTCAACCAGGATAAAATAACAATGAATTCCATAATAAGACAGGGACCTAGTGGGTGAGAAGTTGAGGAAGAATGGAAGCAAACAACACAGATCTATTGCTATTTTAAGTATATAACTTTCATACCTGAGGTTGTCTCTTCCATCCATTTCCTAATGGATGGGACAGAGTCCCCAGCTAATATAAACCTTTGGAGGATTCATGAAGGATATTCCAGAGGGTGGCTGATCCAAATGTTGCAATGTTTCTGGAAAGTAAATCCAATACATAATGGGATATAAAGGTATGAACACTAGACCAAGTGGCTGCAGCACAAATGTCATCAATAGATGCCCTGGAAAAGAAGGCTGTAAAGGTTGCCATAGACCTAGCTGAGTGAGCTTTAACAGAGACCACTTTTTTGTATACATGAGTTATGCAAGCAGACAACCATCTGGATAGGGGGACTTTGGAAACTCCTTGACCCAACTTATTTGCTGAAAAGGACACAAAAAGTTGATCAGACTTTCTGAATAATATTTGTATGGTGAATGTAAAATTGAAGCTGCTTATGAACATACAATAAATGTAACGTATTATTTGATAAAAAAAACTGCGGGAACAAAACTGGCAGATAAATGTTTTGATTTAAGTTTGTTTCAGTAGCTACTTTTGGTAAAAATAATGGATTTATTCAAAAGGAGACTGTTATTATGAAAAATAATGTATGGAGTACATGAAAGGGCTTGCACTTCTGGCACCCTCTTTGCAGAACTAACTGTTACCAAAACCATGGTTTTCCATGTAAGGGGTTGAAATTCCACCTTGGCTGCAAGTGTGAATGGTGGTTAAGTTAGAGCTTAGAGTAGAATAGCAATATCCCAAGAAGGCATTGAATTTCTATAGGGAGGCCTGAGAAGGAACCCTCAGAAAGACCTTAGATAATTTGAGAGATGCGATGACAGACTGATTTTCTCCAGTGTGGAAACTGGACATAGCTGATAACTGGAATTTAATAATGAAATAGCTGGCACCATTGTGAATAAGACAGGTTAGAAAGTCTAAGACCACTGGAAGTGGTGCCAAAAAGGGATCTTAATTTCTTTCCAAAGCCAACATAGAGAAACTTTTATATTTGCTTTTCTGAATCTTCCTAACAGATGGATAACTTGGGGAAAAAAGCCTGAACTGACCAGCCATCACTGAAAGTGGAGAAACCAAGAAGTTAACTTGAGGGCTTGAATGTCCAAGAGACAGGCTTGATGGACGAGAAATGAGATATAGACTGAATCCAGCATCCATGGAGGGTGCTTCAGATGAGGCTTTAGCTATGCGAACCAAACTTATCGAGGCCAGAAGTGGGAAATGAGGATTACCATGCTTTTCCTCTCCAGTGCTTTCTGAAGAAATTTTGGAATGAGAAGTGTCAGATGAAAGGCTTAAAGGAGACCAGGAGGCCAACTGTGGATCAGAGTGTCCCTGGACGACTCCCCCTCTGGGGGGTATCAGGGCAAAGAACCTGCTGCATTTCATGTTTTGGGGAGAAGCAACATGATCACAGCACTGTTGGCCCCAGTGACAAAAAATCTGCTCTCCCACCTTCTGATTGAGGGACCACTCATGAGGCAGGAGGAAAGATCTGCTCAAGCTGTCTGCTAGAACACTGTGCATTGCCACAAGTAAGTGACTGGAAGATACTGCCCATTGCCAAACTCTTATGGCCTCTCCACACAATAGCTAAGATGGAGTTCCCATTGCTTGTTGATGTACCAAACTACTACTAACATGTTGTCTGTTTGGATAGGTATCAGTCCTTGAGGGAGAGAGTCCTGAAAGGCATGCAATACTATAAATAATGCCCTCACCTCTAGAATGCTGATATGAAGACCTCAGAAGGAGACCATGTGCCTTGGACCATCTTTCCCCTGTAGTACTCCTCACCCCAATAGGGAAGCATCGGTGGTCACAGTGGCTTTGGGCTGGAGAAAGGTAAATGGGCGACCTTGTAATACAGTTAGGGATTCAAGTCACCAGTGTATGCCCACTCTAGTACTCTCAAGTGATATCCCAGACAAAGGCAGTCAGGCAACTCTTCATGAGCACTGATAAGGCCTCTCTGTGAAAGAATCTCTGAAGTCTTGGTTCTGTGGTCCACCTCTGCTCGTGGGCAACATCCATTGTTAGAACTCCCCTTCTGTCTCAGGAGGGTCTGTCACCACGAGTGTCAGGGAGAACCCTTTGGATTTCCAGAACCACAGTTTCTTTCCCCTTTTCTGATTCCTAGAAATGGACCTCTGGGAGGTGGGGAGAGAACCATATTCTGACTGCAGATAAGAACTTTCCATGTTGCTCACTCCTGGTTATTGTGTCTTTAATTCTGGGCCCAAAGAATGCTGAGCCATCAAATGGGGCACTAACAAAAGACATCTTGAAGTGCTCCACGAAGTTGCACTAATGCATCCAGGCATGTACCCTAATGGGAATAACTGTGCTGCTGCTCTTGAAGCTGTTTTGGTAGTATTACAGATAACATTTTTATTTATTTTTATTTTACATTTGTTAACCGGGAGAGTCCGACTGGATACAAGTCCATTTTCAGTGGAGGCCCATGGAGAAAAGCTCCAATTACATTAATTTTCAACATTAAAATTCATTACTTGTGACATTCATTACAGGCAGACTAACATTGTGAAACTAAGTGACACATATTGTATACATTCTGAGTAATTATGAGAGCAACAGATAAGACAGTGTAAACACATTCATAATTATGAGGAGCAATACATGGAATTCATTACAGTAGCTACTAGATAAATGGATGAGCAGTTAATGCTCTCTTAACATGCCGGAAAACATTTCCTATCCTGTAGTAATATTAGGACTATGGGTAGGCTGAGAAGGTAGCATATTTTTGTGTGGTGCAGAGATATTAGCTATATACTAGAGTGTTATCCAGGGGTGAGGCAGGAGCAAAGCCTGTTGTTCATGAAGTGAGTTTTAAGGAGATTCTTAAATTGAGTGATGGAATTGCTGGATGTTAAGTGGGCAGGAAGGGAGTTCCAGAGTTTAGAGATCGAGTGGCTGTAGACAGATTTTCCTGCCTCATTGTTAAATTTGGTGACCTGTAGGTGATTTTGGGTGCTAGATCTTAAGGTTCTAGTAGTGGTGTGAGGATGAATTAGATGTTGTAGAGCTGGGATTTTGTCTGAGTGGTTTAATATTTTGTGCACTAGTAAGAGCTGATTGCTTTGAAGTATTAGTGGGAGCTCTAACAAGTTAAGTTTGATGAGACACTCACAGTGATGAGTTCTATAGATGAGCCTGTAGCAAATCTTGCTATCTTATTGTAGCATGATTCGAGTTTGTTTAGATCAGTTTTGCTAAGGTTACTGAGCACAGGGGAGGCATAGAGTAATGTAGATAGTAGGTGTGTCCTTACTATTGTTATTTTTGAATGGTTTGTGAGATAGTGTTTGTTTCGATAGAGTAGTCCGAGTTTTTTGTGAACTTTCTTTATAGTTTGGGCAATGTGTAGATCAAATCTAAGGAGGTTGTCTATTTCCACGCCTAGCAGCTTGGTGTGATTGGTATTGATACATCTGACAAAGATTGTAGGGTGGCTAATGGAGAGTCCAAGGTTTCCTTATCATCCACAGATGCAGATCCAGAGAAGGACTTGGAGATTTCCTTGGCCAAATCCCTCTGAAATCTAGTAATGTGTGCCTAGTAGTTCAGTACCCTCAAAGTGAAGGTAGCTTTAGCATAAGTCTGCTTCCCAAACCTGTCCAGTGCCCTAGATTCTCCATTAGGAGGATGGACAAAGGAGCATTCCTCTGTGAGCTCTTTCCTGGTGGCTGCTGCCACTACCATGGAATCTACAGCAAGCCCTTTATTCCAATGCTAGTGAGCTTTCAGGGAAACCTAAGAACTTATCTGGCTTGCACGGAATTGGTTCAGTTATGTCTGGTTCCTTCCAAGCCCACTTAGAGATGAGGTTCACCATCTCATCTGTGGGAAGAACCACTCAAGATGTGGCCAAACTAGAGCCGAAGGCCTCGAGGAACACGGATTCCTCTTGTGAGACCCCTTTGGAGGACTGCCTGCCCTTCTATCTGAGATGTTTGAGAATTTCTAGCAAATGAGGCATCCTCAAGGGAGGGATCTGTCATCAAAATCTGTGTCCTCTGTGAGAGACTTCTGCAGAGAGACTATGTGCCTCCTGCTCAACAAATGATTCCAAGGAGCTTCACCAGTGGGATGTCCCAGAAAGGACTCAGAAGAGACTTGCAAGTTCCCTACGGGACCAACTCAAAGCTCATCAGGTCTGGCTGCCCCATGTGCACTGAATGAGAAGGATCAACACCCAGGGGTGTTCTCTGGGGGATTGTTGGAGCCGAGCTGGGGAAAGACATTCGTGTCTCCAATTGGGAGAGTGCTCTCTTGACAGCCTCAAATGCTGATGCTAAGGGAGATCCACAGATCTGAGTAGCAGGAGCTGCAGCTACCTCACTAGGCAACCCCCCCTAAATGTCACCTTGTTTGGATCCTAAGCTGATACCAGTGTCAAGCTGTTCAGTGTTGAGGCTCCGAGTGGATGGGAATGCTTCAAAACCCTTGGAGTTGAACTCACCCCCCCCCCCAAAGGATCCAGCTCCAAAGCTCTGGCTCCAGAACCCTCCGGCTCCAATGGCATCTCAGAGATTCCTCCAGGGTAAAAGATAGCCAAATCTTTAGCTCCAGGGCAGACTAACTCTGGGTTGTGCTTGGATCCCTAACTCCTGAATCTGAGAAACAGATCAGGGTAGGAGCAACTACTGGGTGAAAAGAAGGGACATAACTCCCAGGTCCAGCAGCAGCAGCTGGAGCCAGGAGGGCCCTCACCTGAATCTGGGTCCTGAGAAACTTCCTCATCATGTGGTCCACCATCAGCTTCAGAAAGGTTCCTGGATGACTGAACTAACCGCTTGGATGAAGCAGTGTAGGGAGTTTGGGAGGAGTGACGGATAACCCTTTCTTGTAGAAAAGGATACTGAAGCTGAGGAGAAACTAGCTCTGGAATACAAGTAATTTTTAATCTAATCAGGATTAGCTCTATGAAGAGAAAACAGATTTGAGATACTGGACAATTTAGGAGATGGACATGGGGATGCCAGAAGAAAAATGAATGATCCAGGGAATGTTCCCTAGATTCCTTAGATTTACCTTTAGAGGGTTTGTCTCCCTAGGATTTATCTGTACCCTTTTTTGATGAAGGGGAAGCTCCAGTACTAGTTTGCTAAGTCTTAGACATTTCTCCAGCATGGACAAAGGCAGGGAAAAGTCCCTTAAGAATTAATTTATTTTTTCTTTCTACAACTGCCTGAGTACCAAAGGCAGTGCAAATATTGCTCTACTCACTACAAGTGGAAAGCTCTGAGACAGTACAGAGACTTTGAGTGTATGTCCAAGTTTGGTACCTTGTAACTGCAGGCTATATATTTTTTAAACCCAGATGGTTTATCCAACATATTGAAAATCATGGAAAAAGAACTAATATAAGAAAGTTTAAGCAGAAAAGGAATACACATATATATATATATATATATATATATATATATATACATACAAGATATATAGTTACAGTTTTTTTTTTGATTGGTAGATGGTGCCGAGGCACAAAAAAATTGAAAAAAGGAGAAAATGCAGATGAAGTTTTAAATTATAACTTAAAAATATAGCTACAAAAATAGAGGTAGGGTATAAGATACCAGATAATGGGAGAAAGAAATGGAATCCAAATAGTCTTACTAATTTTTCTCACAAAACTTCAACTTATACCTAAGCAAGGAGATCCATGTCTGTCTCGAATGAACAGCAAACAAGATCTGATGTAATGTTGGGCTTTACAGAGCACTATGGGTAAGGAGAGGAGTCTGAGCTTGTGATCCAAAGACTTGAGTGGCCAAAGTCAGGTCCAAGATTAGATATGAAGACCCATCAGTTGAGAAATGGCTAGAAGAGACAACAGCAGATCCTTTAAAAAAAAAAAAAAATAGGTGTTCTACAGATCTATGCATTGTAAAACATTAACTGAAGTCTGTGTTTCTCATATAGTTTCATAGTTATATAACAGGCTAACAACCACTAAGGCCTTTATAAGCCTAGTCATGCAGTCCAACCCAGCTGTGTCCATATGTGTCATGGGCAATTACTAGAAGGGGATATGCTAGGTAGGAAGTTTCTAGAGGTTACGTGGGGTGGGGGCATGTTAGTTTGGGCATTACCGTCTGCATCTACCAGAGACATGAGGGGCAGACCCGGGGTGAATTTCCAATTTCCCATCAATTGGTTAAGGTTATGCTTAAATAGGGTTAGGGATGGACTCTGCTTTACACAGATGGAGACCCTGTTCGAGAGCATGGGGATCCTCTGAGACACATATCTGTCGCTAACATGTCTTATTTATGTCACAAGCAAATTTAAATCCTTGGATCTAGTGGTTCTGATGCTGCTTATTTTGCAGATGTGCAAAATGTCCAGGGCTGGATCCGAGGATGCCTTGTATGCCAGGCATAGATCGCCCTCTCAGTAACCTGTAGGAGACAGAGTAGAGACAGGGCTTTAAGGCAATCCATAAAGAACAATGTGTTTATACCCTGGATTGCCTTGATAAGGAACCTTTACCTGTGTTCCAGCTGTTGCATATGTTCGGTCAGGTGCATGCTAAAAGAGGCATTATACTCAATGATGGGTCTGCTAAAGTCTGAATAAAGTGGCACTATGACTTCCTTGGATCTGGATGCCATGCCTTTGGGTGACACAGAATGATTTTCTTACAACCTAAGCCACATGTTGGTCAAAGGCAAGATTACTGTCTACATATTTTATTTTATTTTTATTTAACGTTTATTAACTGGGAAAGTCCAACTTGGAATTACTCCAATTTTCATTGGAGACCCAGGAAGAAACACTCCAGATGCATGTCTTTGAATGTGGGAGGAAACCGGAGCACTCGGAGGAAACCCATACGAATGCAGGGAGGACATGCAGACTCCACATAAAAGGCACTCCAGCCAAGAATCGAACCAGAGAACCTCTTGCTGTGAGGCGACAACACTACCACTACACCACTGTGCCGTCCTGTTCCCAGATCCCTGATTACTGGGTCATCTCTTAATGGGTGTCTTATCGATAGAGTAATTAGCCTGGGTGGCAGTTTTCCTAAAAGGCATTATAATGCATTTCTTGGGAATGAATTTTAGTCTGTGACTTTGGCACCAATCATTTGGTTGTGTTAGACCCTCTTGTAAGATGTTTGTGTTATGGGGGGGAATCTATGACACCTCCAAATTTGCAGTCATCTGTGAACTTGGTCAGCCAAAGGCCCATGACATTAGCCTTTACCTCCGAGAAGTAGATGCCAAATAGGAAATATATTCTGCAATACTGTCTAACTTCTTACCACTACAGTCCTACATACAAAAACTTTGTACACCAACTAGGTTTGCATCAAATTACACTGTTCTGCTGCCTATAAATGCAAACTTTCTCCACATGTTCTCTACCCAAAACCCATACTCTCACAATAAAGATAAGAAATGACTAGTATGAATCCTATTTAATTCTATTTTCAGATATTCTTCCAGGAATAAAACACATACATATTTCATCAGTATTACACTTAAAAGATACAGTCTCAATATAGCAAAAGCAATACTCTGCATATTAATTTGAGAGACCCAGAAACTGCATTTACCATTCAGCAAAGAGGCATTCCTTTACCAAAATGCCTATACAACTTTTATGCAGAACACAGTTTCAGACAAATGTTTTTAGTAATGACAAGCATATCTCTCAACCTTTTAGTGCAAGAAATCTGGACAAAGGCATAAATAATGGAGGGACAAAGGCCAAAAAAATAGGGACAGTTTTTAAATATTGCTCTTAGGTGATAAAATAACAGGTTTTTCATCAGCATGAATTTTCTGAAGGGTATGAAGTCAGCAACTTAAATATATGCCATTATTTTCTGACTTCAGTTTTCAATTATTTGCCAGAAAACAAAATTATGTAGAACTGACCAAAAATACGAGACAAAAATCTAGACATTCTGTGAAAAGCTTGACAGTTGAGAGGTATGATTATAATTCAGCCGTGTTTTTTGTATAATGCAAACTTCCATATCAGATGACAGCATCAAACACAAACAATGACTTCAAGAAACTTAAATGCACATACATGAAACTACATTTTAAAAATATAGCATTTTATGTTGCAGAAGTCATCACTTTCTTGAGCACAGGCAAAACAGTTTAAAGCAGGCCTTCACAAATCTCAAGGACATTATATTTAAATGACCCCCTTTAATGACCAAAGCTACTGCAAATGGGCATTTGCCACAAGGGATAAAAACAGATGCACACTGAATATACAACAGCTTTGCCATAAGTATAAATGGTGGAAAATCCTGCAATCTGAACATGCAGCAATGCTAATCTCTCTGTGTAGGATCATTGGTACTTACTAGGCTATTGAGTTGGGAGTATTTTAAGAAGCCTAGCTTTACATTCTTATGGCAGTCTTTACACTTATATTTTGCATGCAAATAAGTCAGAGATAGGGCGAACAAGGATATTTAGGAACATTTACATGATTTTCTCCTGTATGATGCTTGAAGTCAAATAGGTACTTCTGACAGTCTATCAAGGGTCTGGCAGGAAAAGAAGAAATTAAACATTTATAGGTGTCCTGAGAAACAGCCACTGACATTAAACATTAAAACAGGCAGCATCAATTCTGCAGAATCAGCTGAATAACCACAATACAAAAAAGCACTCAAGGAACCCATTAAACTAATGCCAGAGATGTTATGTTTTGGTGACTGGAAAAATCTTAAGACTAAAGCAATGAATGTGACATAATTCATATATAAGGAATACTCATTCCAGATGATGTAATTTTAACAATATCAGAAAATAACTTTTCGTGAAGACGAGGCAGCATCAATATGTACAACCCACCAATTAACTAAATCTATATACGAGATTTACCTTCAGTTGGTCGATTAACATGAATGTCGACATCCTAAAGGTAAACCACTCTATGCTGAAAATGGAAATACTGACTTCCTAGTACACATGCACCAAAAAAGATCATCAGTGAAAGCAACTTTAAAACATAATTTTTTGCAGAGGTGCAAGCTCTCCTGCACTCCCCACCTCCTGCTAATTACATATACTAACTCAGAGGTCGCATAATCCCTGATGAAAGGGAATATTCCCTAAAAACACTTGAGATTTCATATCCATTTTCAAAGCTGTATTGTGGTTAGTATTTTCACCTTATTCAAAAACATCCTTGGAGCGAACTGTAACAACTTCTGTCATCTGTCTGCATAAATCCTGTCCAAGCTCTTAAGCTGTTTTGAAAATCAGACCCAGAATGTAGGAAGGGGATTTAAGGTCATTGCTAAGAGCCTCTCTGTCAAGGAGGATTCTTCAGAACAGTTTTGGGATCTTACTGAGGCTGTAAAGGAAAAGGACATAACTGACACATTTTTGCCATGATTTTTTTCCCTTCTGTTATACACCCTACTGATTTTTCAATTCTGGCTTGTTTTTTGAGTTAGTTCTGTACTTCTTCCTGGTGGGTACAGCTGCCTCTATGCAGCTATTAACATCCTTGTACAGGGTTTCTGTGAATAGTTCTGCATAGGCAGCAGGGTTCTCAGGGTTTATGGGGCTTGAAACTTTGCCAGGCTATCACAATAGCAGGAGATTAGCCTTAGAGTAGTTCCTGAATATTCCAGGTTTAGCTGGGGGTCCTGGTCTTATTTTTACTTCAAAGTAGACTATTTTGTGGTCTGACCTTACCAGGGAAGACATTACAGTGGAGGGTGTGCAGCTCTTTCCTCTGTTAGTGAGGACCATATCCAGTATGGTCGCACTCCTGGTCAGTGTATTGACTATCTGGTCCAGGGAGTTTGTGTTTACAAAATCCATGAATCTCTGTGTAGGTACGTTTGGTGTCGTACAGGATTCCCAGTTAATAGTGGGGTAATTAAAGTCACCCAAGTATATGGTATTGTGTTGGATGGTTAATATTTCTAATAAGTTTAAATACATGGTATGGGTTTCCTGGGTCACAGAAAGGGACCTACAGCTTTTAAGGAAGTGGTATTGGATTTTGCCTATGGTGATTTGAACATGAAGCAGCTCAAGTGCATTGTCCTGTTTGACCTGCCTTGAATTTTATTTATTTTTGATGTAAAGAGAGTCACCTCCACCTTTAGTCCTTACCTGTGAAGAACGTGGTCTAAATGTGTGGAAGGCATTACAACCCTGCACTGTTGGTGTGCTCTCCTTTCTAGGGTGAAGAGAGATTCTAGGAAGTGGAGTTTTTTTGTTATTTTTCTGTATGAATGTTCTCAAACCTGCAAAGAAGATCAATGGTTATTTGTACATAAACTCAGGAATAATACTGTGTTTGGAGAAGAGTTAAAATAAGAAAACTAAGGTTTAAAAATATACTTCCCCTAAACTTAAAAAATGGAAAGCATCAATTTTAGAGTACCTTCAGTAAATGTGAACAGTATTAGGAACGTAAGAAGGATGGGGATACTGGAATGGTGTGCTAAATGTGATGTGGATATTATTCTGTTATAGGATGTAAGACTCCTGACAAGTGGAAATATAATATGGAACTTATGAGGGAAATGCTGTACTGAAGTGGCTGTGTTGTGTTAAAAAACAGTGAAAATACTTGATGTAATGTTGGAAAGATTAACTGTTGTGGATGTGAGATGTAGAGAACATGTTTATAGAATTCTATCATTGTATGCATATATATCTAGCAATACCATGTGGTGGTTAACATGAAAGTTATAATTGCAGGGGACTTATTATGATTCAAGGCGAAAATTTAAATAGAATGAGAATGATCTACACAAATACAGGAAGTGATAAAAATGTGGTAAGTTAGTTGTTTGGAAAAAAGTCAATGGACTTACAGAAGTGGGGGACACTTAAATCTGAAACTGATTATTTTGTATTTATTACTGCAGGGCTTGGGGGAAGTAGATGGTGATACAGTTGTGATGGATTTTTCAGACCATTTAGCAATATGGATGGAGGTTATGGAAAACGGGAATATATTAAAATAGGAAAGGGAATAAAAAGAAAAATATCAGAAATTATGGGATGAATTTGGGCAGTGAGAAGTACTGCAGTTATGGAGGGATCATGTAACCTCAAAGGACTTCTATAAAAACTGATCTGAATGCTAGACTGAATTTAAACAGAAGTATAAAAA
Organism: Protopterus annectens; assembly: GCF_019279795.1. NCBI lineage: Eukaryota > Metazoa > Chordata > Ceratodontiformes > Protopteridae > Protopterus > Protopterus annectens. Next base: position 792,562,475 of record NC_056743.1, read on the forward strand.
GTGTTTTTTTTCCAATGGCATGATGATGTAAGAAAGGAAGAGAAAGTGAAGTAAAGGAAATTTACAAAAATGTATTAGAGAATTTAGAGAATAATACAAGAGAGTACTATGATATAGAAAAAGAAATGCATAACTGTTTAGTCAGAGGTATTATTTACAAACGAGAATGGAAGATTAATCTACGTATTTGGGTAAATTAGTAAAGGTGGATATTAGCTATAATGGAAAAGGATCAAACCAACACTGCAACCAGCCATTTAATAGAATAAATAACTTTCTAAGTATTTATAAACACTAATAGTGGAATGATTTTAGAAAATTGTACTTCAGCTGTTTGACAACACACACATTCCTTTTTCATTGTAATTTTAGTATTTACTCATGTATTTATTACAATATTTATAGTTATATATTTAAAATTTTAACTTTGTAATGGGTTTTTGTAATAATGAATTTTACCCACACATTATTCATATACACAATATACTACAATTCCCATCTAATCAGTGTTCATGACATCATCCTGCAATATGCACTGCCTTCTCTGTGATTGGTTGTCCTTTTGTATTTAACAGCATCATCAATGGTAGACACAATCACTCTGATGAAGTCTATGTATATTTGAATGTAGACAAAAGTGCTCAGTTTTTATTTTATTTTATTTATTCTATTAAACAGTTACTTGAAGTGTTGGTTTGGCCCTTTTTTCCATTTTGTTTTTTTATAGGATATTAACTATAATGAGGAAAATAAAAAATGTAAAAGGATCAGTAAAAAGAATACGAGCAAATTATGAAGTATTGTAGTAAAGCATGTGGAAAATATGTACAAGAGTAGCAAGAAGGAAAATAATAAAGAATAGTAATTAAAAAAAAAATCTACAATAAGTTAAGGAAGAATTTGAAAAATAAATTATTAGTGAATTTTATGAAGAACTTAGAAAAGTAAATGTCGATTTAATATCAGGCCCAGATGATATAGGATATAGAATGTACAAAAAATTAATGGACTGGCAAAGGCAGTATTTTGTAAATGTACCGCGGTGGTGGTGCTGTGGTAGCGTTGTCGCCTCACAGTAAGACGCTGTCCAGTTCGACTCTCAGCTAGAGCGTCTTCTGCGTGGAGATGTGTGAATGGCCGTACCTTCGTTGAAGGTTGTGCGTCAGGGCTGGCAACTTGGCACGTAAAAATCAACTGCCAATCATTAGTGGACTGGAGTTCCGCTGTGGCGACCCCTAACCGGGAAAAGCCTAAAGACACACACACACTGAATGAATGCTTGAAGGAAAGGTTTATGAATAGCTTTGTAGTGAGATATTAAAATTTATATGGAAAAAAGACAAAAATGAAATAAAAACTGGAGACCCATCACACTAAACAACACAGATTATAAATCTTTTATGAGAATAATACAGAGGATAATGGAAAGAAGGATGAAAGATATTATGGAAGAAAGTAATTATAGTATGAAAGGGAAGAGATAGTAGTTATTATTGGTTTTGAGAGAAATAAAATGGAGGATGTGTGAAACTCATAGTAGGTGATATTAGCAAGGCATTTGATACAGTGAGCTATGGTACCTTCTGGGATGTTAAGAAGTATGGAATAGGCAACAGAATTAGGACTGTGTGTATGTTAGCATATCAAAATAACAGTGACAGTGTTAGTGAATGGGTGGATGAGTACAGAAATATGCATGAAGTGTGATATAAGACAAGGATGTCCCATGAGTTTAATATTATTTTTATTGGTAATGAACATAATAGTGAGTGACGTGGTTTATAAAATAAAAGATGCTAGACATATGATGCAAAAGGAGGTACTCATTCTAGTAGTTCTGACATACACAGATGATGTAGTTGTAGTTGCTAAGAACAAAATATGACTGATGGAAGTGGTGGTTTGTCTGAATAGATGTTTAAAGGAAAGGGGAATGACCTCAAATAAGGATAAAAGTAAGGTTTGGTTGATGAGGTAAAATTTGGGGTGTGTGTATTTATCAATTAAAGAAGCGTCTTTACTAGGGATACAATTTGGGAAAATTATGTAGTAATGATATAATGGGAGAGTCTTATAAAAGAAATGAAATAAATATGTGTTCTGTAGAGGATGTATAGATTAGCACTCGGGAAAAAGGTTTAACTGGTGAATTCTGTATTGATGGGAAAAATGCATATATGAGAAATGATTATATGATCACAGAAAATATGAAAAGATAATTGTGCAACTGGTGTTTTCTTTCATATGGGGTTCAAGATTAACACCAGTGAAAAAGAAGTATGTTGTATATAAGTGAAGATAAAGGGGAGGGGGTTGTGGTTACTAAATCCAGTTGTTCATTCTGCTTCTTTAAACGTATATAGAGTATTAAAGTGGGTAAAGGAATAGAATGAAAGTACAACAATTCATGGTAGGTTATGAGGATAAGTAAAAAAAATTGTAAATTAAAAAGTACAAGAAAAAATACTAACAAGGAAAATAAAAATTGATGATATACAGAAAGGTAGAAGGATGTAGTATAATAATGTGTTGAAACAATATTATTACATAAATCCATGGGAATATTTACCAGAAGAAGTGATTAAAGACATTAAAGTAAAGAAAAAGTGGTGTACCAAGATAATATAGTGTCAGGGTTTCCAATGGAGACTAGTAATAAATAAGTTACCAGTAAATGTGAATATGCCATATACAAAAAAGTTGAGTGAGTTTATTTTCTGGGGAGGAGGAGTCAACGGATCATGTTTTTTTGAAATGTGAAAGAGTTGTGAAACTCTGGAAAAAGTTGTCTGACGAAAATGTTTTTAAGCATATTAATGCCAAACAATATAGACACGAATATTATTATGTTACAGATATTATAAGAACAAGAAGAAAAAATGTGAGAAGGGTAGATAAGAATTTATTTTATGTAATATGGGTTATTTGGAATAAAAGACTGAATGAAATTTGTTTAATGGCAAATGGAGTTGTGAAAAATTAGATTATGGTTGTGGAAGATAGAGTGGGGGTCAATTACAGAACAACAACAACTAGGACATTACAAGAAAATGATAAATTGTTAAAAAAAATGAAATGTGTATCAATGTGTCTGGAAATATCCACATTTTGTAAATATGTAAATAATGGTTTTGTGTGTGCTAAATAAAGGTCTTCCTACCCTTTTCAATGACTCAGGTGGATGTAAAAGGTCTCACAGCACCTACCACCAACACAAGCAAATGGGGCATCAACTTAACATCTCATCTGAAGGAAGACACTCTCAGGAATGCAGCACCCTTCTACTGTACTGCAGTGCCAGAAATCCATCTACATGCTGTGAAAGTAGAACAAACAGCTTTCTGTACTAAAGGCAAGTATGTCACCTGTGGAGCTACTAACACTGCTTTCAAATTTTATAGCACAGACACTGATGCTAAACAAAACAGCTGCACACTGAAAACAGATTTAGCATGAGCAGCAGTAAACTTCTCTTCCCTTAAAGCTCACATTCACTGAAAATGCACTTGGCCAGTGGCGGATGAAGTGTACCTTATTCCCAGAGCTGTTTAAAGACCAAGGGCTCCCTGCATGCATTTTTAAGACCATGCATTAATGCATGTGCTATCTGATTCATCCTCCTGAGTTAATGTATTGTTAAATGGATCAACATTTATTAGAGTGCATTGTAAACTTGTAGTTTTGAGCATTTATCTTCAATAAGTAGTGAAAACAAAAGTTACGTAATTGCCATGATAGATTCATATTGACTGATTTTTATCCTCTTCAGCTAAAGGTCGTCAGATCCAGACTTGGCACCAATTCTGAAGCTCTTCGGTTCCAATGCTCTGACTCCTCTCCTACCCATAATTCCCTAAACTTCACCTCAGTACCTCAATTAAGTTTGCCCCCATAAAGATAAAATTTTCATATCTAAACTGATGTGTGTGGATATTACTCATATAGCCCCTATTCAAGACTAAATCACGAATATAGGAAAAATGGTGGGGTTATGGGAAAAACAGTGATGACTGGTCACAGACAGGGTAAGTCAGGGACAACTTGGTCACCAGAAGCACACTTGTATCAATTTGGAAGGAGGCAGGTGGGAGGGAAGTTGAACCAGATGAAAATCAGACAACATGGATCTATTGTTATAGTAAGTACCTCACTTTCATACCTAATGTTGTCTATTTTCATCAGATTCAACTATGGGACAGATTTTCAAGCTAGGTGTTATTATGGAACAATATTCCTGAAGATGGTGGAACCAAAAGACGAACATAATCTAGATAGTTCATCCAGCCTGTAATGAGATACAAAGGTGTGAACCATTGTCCAAGTAGCCAGTGCACAAATATCATCAAAAGGTCCCCATAAATAGACCCCAATGGACATGCACTGGAAACAATACCTCTCAATGCATAGTCCTAAATACTGGTGTTCCCCAACATTGGGTGCACAGCCCCTTGCTCTTCATCATCCTCATCCATGACTGTACTGCAAAACCTAACTCAGACCATATTATAAAATTTGCTGATAATACCACAGTTGTGGGTCTCATTAGTGGTGGGGATGAACATACCTACAGGGATGAGGTGAACACTTTGATTGCCTGGTGTGGCAGGAACAATCTGGACCTGAATGTTAATAAGGCCAAAGAAATTATTATGGACTTCAGGAGAAAGACAACAGTTCACCAACCATTTACTATCAAAGGGGAGATAGTACAGAAAGTCAAAACAACCAGGCTCCTGGGCCTTCGCATCTCAGATGATCTCTCCTGGACTGTTAATACCAACCATATAGTTAAGAAGGCTCAACAGAGGCTTCAGCTCCTGAGAAGGCTCAAAAAGACCAGGTTCTCACTGCCTGCCCTTACCACTTTCTACAGGGGAGCTATTGAGGGCATCATCATTAGCAACTTCATTGCATGGTTCAGCAACTGCACAGTTGCTGAGAAGAAGAAATTACAGAGGGTGATGAGGGTGGCTGAGAAAATCTTGGGCGCAAACCTTTACAAGAGCAAGAAAAGTAATACATGAAATACTAGCTGATTCGACCCATCTGGCCAAAACTGGTTCTCACAACTTGCATCTGGAAGGAGGTACCACAGCTTCCACTGTAGGACATCCAGATTCAGGAACAGTTTGTATCCTACAGCTCTGAGACTTACTAACTCGGTCACCAACCATAATACCTGATACACTGAAGTCTCTTTTTTTATTCATTTAATCTGCTCCTCGCTCCTCTGAGCAATTACTGCCAGTATTACTATTATGCAATACGATGACTATACTAAGTCACGTCTAAGGTTAACAAGTGTAATACAGTAACTAAACAGCTGCTATTCACTAGTCTCTATATATTCTCTACCATAACGGTGAAGGGGTTTGGTGGTGCGTATTTATTTATTATTTATCATTGGATAATGAATATTGAATGTGTTTATGCAATGTGAACTACCTCTTGCATGTCATAAGTGTTGTTTTTCTTTCTTATGTTACTCTCTGATACCGCTGTATTTATGTTATTTGCACTGCATTTCTCTCATGAGCTGACATTTGCAACTTTGTTTAGGCTGCACTTGTGTGGTCCTAAATGACAATAAAGTTTCTCTGAATCTTTGAAAAAAGGTAGTCTACTGGCAAAGCCTGTTGAAGCTGCCATTGCCCTTGTGGAATGAGCCTAAGGTTTAGATTGCAAAGACACTCCCTTTTTATTGTAAACGAAAGAAATGTATTCAGATAACCATCTAGACAGAGGAACCTTAGTCACTGTTTTGCCCAATTTAGATTTTGAGAATGCCATACACAACTGATCTGACTTCCTGAATGGTTTGGTCCTACGAAGATAGAACCTAAGTTGGTGATGAACGTCCAACATATGTAGGATGTATTCACCTCTGTTTGAGAACCTTGGAAAATGACTGAGGTTTATTGACTGATTTAAATTAGTTTCAGATACCATCTTAGGAAGGAAAGCTTCATTAGTTCTTAAAGAAACTCTATATTTGTGAAAGACCAAATATGGGAGATTGCAGGAAGGTGCTTGCATCTCTGAAATCCCCTTGGCTGAAGTAACTGCCACCAGAAAAATTGTTTTCCAAGAGAGAAACTTCATATTGACTGATGCTGCTGGTTCAAAAGCTGGTTGAATACCTGTAACATAATGGTAATGTCCCACGGAGGTACCAGATCTCTGATAGCTGGCTGTAGAAGAAAGGAGACATTTGCACTTTGACAGCAAAATAACTGCAGCCATTGTGGAAAAGTTTGAACAAGATCCAGGTGACACTACGCTAACAAAGAGTTCTAGAAAGGATGGAATAGAGGCAGACAAGAGACTGAAACCCCTTGATATATCCCAGATGGAGAATCTCTATCCTTGTTTTCCAAGAAAGAAACTTCAAATCGACTGATGCTGCCAGTTCAAAATGTGGTTGAATGCCTGTAACATAATGGTAATGTCCCATGGAGGTACCTACTCTCTGACAGGTAGCCATAGAAGAAAGGTTCTCTTCAAGAAGGCCTCAGAGACTTATATGGAAGCCACAGAGTTGTCATTCTGACCAATTTGAAAAGCTGAGATAGCCGACATTTGTACTTTGATAGTAGAATAACTGGCGTTGTTGTGGAAATGTTCTGACAGAAATTCTAGAACAGAAGGAATAGGGGCAGAGAAGGGATTTAAACCCCGTGATATAGCCCAGATGGAGAAGCTCTTCCATTTGCTATTGCAGATTTTCATTGTGGAAAGTTTTTGAGAGGCTGATATCATCTGAACAACCAAAGCAGGAAGCCTGGCATCTCTGGCTAACATCAGAACTGGAGGAACCAAGCAGTCAACTTCATGGTTTTCTGGACAGAAGAAGGCAATCTGGACAGATGTGTTAATAGGACTGGATAACTGTCCAAAATCCATGGGGATGTACTAGTATAGGCTACAGGAAGGGAAACCAAATTTGTCAAGGACAGAAAGGGACAATGAGGATCACCTTGGCCTTGCATGTTCTTGCTTTCTGGATGAATATGGTTATCAAAGGCAATAAAGGAAAGGCATAAAGGAGACATGGGGGCCAATTGTGGACTAGAATTTCCCTCAGTAATTATCCCTGTGGAGAGATCAGGGCAAAGTAACCTTTGCACTTGTTTAGGTAGGATGCGAACAGGTAACCATAACAAAGCCTGTATATCTGTGCAACCCAAGAAGCAAATAATTAAAAAGAATTGTTTTATTGTTAAAAAAAATTCCATTCAATTACACATTATTTTATGCTGCTGTCATCTTTAGTACTAAATTAATAGACACTTGCTCATTTTAAGCCTGGAAATACAAATAAAGTGTCTATTAATTCTGTACTACAGATGAGAGCAGCAAAATTATAAAAATATAATATGAAGTTTCAAATTAATCCAAATACATATATATTTCACTAATGTGTAACTGAATGGAATTTTTAATAATATCTATTTGATGGGAAAATTTATGACTTTACAGAAATGGTGTTTTTTAATAACAATCACAATCATTTGACACATCTAGTTTGTATTTAATCAACTGATTTTACTGTCTGCATTGGTTCTAATGAAGTCCTGAATAATGAGGATGAAAGGGCTTAACTAATTGCTAATAAAACAGTTATTTTTATTACATGGTCTCATAGATGTAACAGATTACACCCTTTGATGGTTGACTGATGCCTGTGTTTTCACCTGTGGCAACAAGAACCCTGTTACTTGATTGTAGGATGCAAACTGGTCACAGCAAGGTTAAGCCCAGCAACTGAAAATTAAAGTTGTCACTGCTGGGTTGAGGGATCACTCATGAGGCATTAATATAGTTCTGTTTAATTTGTTTGCCAGTACACTGGACAGGCCTGGGATATGCATTGCTATTGGAAAGCGGTGAGAAGACATCATCCATTGCCAGACTCATTGGCTTCTCGACACAGGGGATAGGAGTGTGTTCCTTCCTGTTTGCTGATGTACCAAATCACCAACATACTGTCTGTCTATACAGATATCACACCCCTGAGGAGGACATCCTGAACTGCATGCACTGCTAGGAAGACTGCCCTCATCTCCAGGACACTGATGTGATGGTTGACCTCTGCATGTGACCAAACACCTTGGATCGTATTCAATTTGAAATGCTCCAACCCTAAGATAGATGCATACATGGTCAGTACAGCCACAGGGGGAAACAAAGAATGGATGTCCTTCTGTCACTGATTTTATCCACCAAGCTATGTTGTTGTTGTGCCTTTCGGCTTATCCCGGTTAGGGGTGGCCACAGCGGAACGCCGGTACACTAATGTTTGGTAGGATTTTTATGTGCCGAGTTACCAGCCCTGACGCACAACCTTCAACGAAGGCACACCCATTCACGCATGCCTCCACACAGAAGACGCTCTAGCTGAGAATCAAACGCAACAACGTCTTGCTGTGAGGTGACAACGCTACCGCAGCACCACTACCGCGGGTATAGCCTCCAAATTTGAGAGAGTCAAATATTGGCATGAGGTGTATGATATATTTGGGCCCATTGCACCTCTAAAGTCTACTAAAACACTCTAATGTAAAATCTAGCTAACAGTACCATGAAGATGGTAGATGCCATTAGTCCAAAGAGATGGACAATGATGCAGAACCCGAGCAGCTGTGAGGTGCAGGGAGAGTACCCTGGAGTGGGGAAGTCTGGTGAAATGCACACTTCAATCCAGGTGGCATTTGATAAACTCTGTTGAGTAGGGATAAGATGACTTTTGGTTAAACTGACTGCAATCCCTAGGTCTTGCATTAGATGGAGCAAAAGGTCCCAATGGTTCAATAACAGGTTATTGGAGGTAGCAGTTAGCAGCCTATCTTTGAGATTTGGGAAAACATGGATCCCTATCATGCGCAGACACACTGCTACTTCTGTCATCTTCTTGTTGAATACCCTGGGGGCTCTGGAGAGACCGAATGGCAGTGCTCTGAATTGATAATGACGGACTCCCAGCTGGAAATGGAAAAATCTCCTTGAACGAGTCTCTATCTTCACATGATAGTAGGCCTCCTTGAGATCTACAGAGCACATCCAATCATCCTTCCTCAGCAGAGGTAAAATTGACTAGTGTGTGACCATCCAGAATTTTGTCTGACATACTGATTTAAATGGCTCATATTCAAGATGGGTCTGAGGTCTCCCATTTTCTTGGGTTCTGAAAGGAACTTTGAGTAGACTCCAAACTCTAACTGGCCTTCAGGGACTGGTTAGATAACTCTTTTTCTAGCAGTTCAGAAATGTCTACTGCTGCAGGTTCAGACTGACTGGGTGGAACACTGGGAACTTTCTTCTTCTTGATAGGGGGAAGGAAAGTTGTATGCAATAGCCCTGAAAATTATGTTTAGCACCCAAGAATCTGTAATTATGTTTTGCCAGGCTTGGTGCAGAGATAAGTACTCCCCGACAGCCTCCAGATTGCATAGAGTGCAGTCATTGGGCAACCTTCAAGGACACTGGAAGAGCTTGTCAGTAAAGGGACTATAAAAGCCCTGTTTATGCAGTCCACCTCTGCCTCTAGGGCGATGTTCATTGTTACCACCTCCTCTTTTGCCACAAGAAGGTCTGTCACCAGGATTGTCTTGATAAGAGTTCTGTGACTTTCAGAACCATATCTTTTTTCCACCCTTCTGATTCCTAGAATAGGCTCTTTCAGGGGTGGAAAAGTGGATTCCCTCTGCAGAGTAAGTCTTACCATCTTATTGGCTCCGGGTCAGTGTGTCTTTCACTTTTGGTACAGATAAGGTGGACCCATCAACAGGGGTATTAACAAAGGAAGTCTTAAAGCTTTCCACAAAATCACACAGAGACATCCAGGTGTGCTGACGGATGGTAATGCCAATGCCTGCTGATATGCCATCAGCTGCATTAGGAACACTGTCACCTGGCTACACTGGAAGAAGATGAGAGGATAGAAAGCCAGGAGTCCAGCATCTTCTGAATATACACAGGCAGGTTACCTGAGGGACATTTGGAAATCTCCCTGGTGAGGTCTGCCTGAAATCTGGTAACATGGGATAGATAATTCAGTACTCTAAATGCAAAAATCACTGAAGCATACGAACATTTCACAAACTTGTCCATAGCCCTAGACTCCCTGTTAGGTGGATGGGCAGAAGAACTTTCTTCAGATAGTTCCCTCTTTGTGGCTACTGCCACTGCATCCACTAGTTGACCTTTACTTCATTGTTTTCAGTCTTTAGGTGCTGCCAAAATCCTATCAGGTTTCTTGGAGACGGGTTCCACCAAGTCAGGGTCCTTTCATGCCCACTGAGCCATCAAATAAATCAGTGGGTCAACAGGTGGCACTACCTGTAATGAAGTTGAGCTAGAACCAAAGATTTCCAGGAACACAGACTCATCTGGAGAAGGGTTGCCAGTGGACCATCCCCCTCTCTGTTTCATCAATTCGAGGGTCTCCCCAAAGATTACATCTTTAGAGGGGGATCTATGAGAGCCTTCACATTCATCAAAGTCTGTGTTTTCTGTGAAAGACTCTGGAGAAAGGTCTAAGTGATTCTACTTGCACATCCTTTTTCCTGTGAACAAGTTCCAGGGGGATTGGAAAGTTCAGAATCACAAAGGGAGCTAATGTAGCATGTAGCCTAAGAAGCCTGTGGAACCAACTGTCCCTCTCTGACAGGGTGATGGGAAATAGAAGCTGATTCTTGCTGGGGTTCAGAAGAAACCAAACTGGTTGGATGCATCTTCCCTCTTGGAATAGAAAGGACCCACTCAAAAGCCTTGAAGGCTGAAGATACCATCAGCTCCACTGGAACCCTCCAGTTCCCAGACAGAAAGGAAGCCTCAGAACGAAGTGGTCTCAATCCTAAGGCCAATCTCATTATCAAGCTATTAAGAGCTGAGCTAGAGAGACAGTTCCAACAACTTGTATGTTAAAACATCCCCTAGAGCCATAGCCCAAAGCTTAGGCTTTAAGTCTCTTTTGGATCAAAACATATCGGAGCCAAAAGAGGAACAGAAACTGTTGGAGTCAAAGTAACATGTACTGTTGGCTCCAGCAAAGTTGTTCTGGGACAGATCAGATCCAAGATAGCCGGGTCCGAAGGGCAAACCAGGACCAAACAAAAAAGAGGAGGAGAGGTAGCTGGCCCAACACTCAACAGCTTCCCAGAAGGCAGTACCAAGAGAACCCTGAGCTGAATTTGTGTTCTAAGGAATTTCATCATCTTCCTCTTCCTGTCGACAACTTGTTCGGTCAGGTTTCTGGATGACCGAGTTGACAACACCACCGGAAAGGGTCTCGAGTACCTTCATTCTTGGAGGATCAGTGAGCTCAGACTGATCGGGTCTGGGGAAAATCAGCACTGAGAAGATGATGGCCAGATCTGAGGAACTGTTGACTCAAAACATTAAGTTACCTTGGGATCTAAACTGGATCCAGGGAGCACTTTCGAAATTTTTCCATGTCTGATTTCTCCTTTTCCTTCATCATTTTTTTCTCTATCTTTTTGCTTAATGTTTTCTTTCTCGTTCTCATTTTTTTTCTGCATATCCCTGGGCCTCTTGTTTTTGTTTGCAGGAGAGTAGGCAGTGGAAGAAGTGTAATGTACAGCAGACCCTGTCTGGGGGGGCGGGGGAGAAGACCTTTCACAATTAACTTTTCTCTCCTAGTTTGTGCAGCCCAGGAGCTGAATGGAGCACTGCCCTGACACTGCATGTCAAGATCGGCAGTGCCCAAACAGTAAGCACGCTGTTAGCATTGCTCCTGGGGAGGGAGCTTGTGATCACACTCAGTGCATTTCTTAAATCCCTGGCTGTCAGCCATTACAATTTCTAATGCTAGGAAACAAATACACACACAAACATGCATACACACTCGCATGCACACACACACACACACACACACACACACACACACACACACACACACACACACACACACACACACCAAAAAATGAATCGACCAAAAAATGTCGATCATGTGGAACCAGCACCTCCATACAGTGCGGAATGGAAAGAGTTCCATCGTCTGCACTGTAGTGTGATCTCAGAGTTGGTATATTTAAGTTCGGGGGGGGGGGAAAGGGGGGCATAGCCCCCCTGCTAGCGGCGTGAAGATAAGTTTTTTTGTGTTTTTTATTTTTTACTTGTATGGTCAACATTTCGAATGTCGATCATATGGTCTTGGCCATATGAATGTCGACATTCTGAAATGTCGACCAGATCAAGTAGATACATATATAAATATATATTTAATATATATATATATATATATATATATATATATATATATATATATATTCTATAAATACCCTAATGAACATTACACATCTATAATATGAAAAAATGACAACACACTGTATGACTAAACCTAACTACAAGCCTAATTCTGAAGTTAAACTCTAAACCTATTCCAAAAAGCTAACTAGACAGAAAAATTTCTCTCAGTAGAAGGAGGAGTGAATGCTATTATAGAAAACAGCAAATAAAACACTGTAAAGGATACAGAGACTGCAAGACGTCATCAACATGGCCGAATTCTTCAGGTGGTAAACAAGATCTGAGGTTCTGAGGTCGAGTTCAGAGAATTATGGGTAGGGGAGGAGTAAGAGCACTGGAATTGAAGAGCTTCAGAATCGGTGCTAAGGCTGCATCCAGCTGGATCTGACAATCCATAGCTGAATTGGATGAAAATAGACAAAAGTAGATCAAAATGTATGAACCAACAAATGACAGAAATATCCATTCCAAAACATTTCAACCAACTCAAATGAGTGACTGACTAATCAAAGAGTCTGGCAATTGCTGTAAAGGATTAAGGTTCTTGTCTCCTGCAGCCAAGGTATTGGTTTGAGCCTGAGCAAGCTAATTAACTAAACTGCCCTCTCTAACCAGGGCATTACACACACACACACACACACACACACACACACACACACACACACACACACACACACACACACAAGCTTGTACCTGCAGTTCCTGGCCAGCATTCATAATGCTGCAAGTTCTCAAGCTCGGCTGCAAGTACTCCACTTGAAAATCAATAAGGCTAAGGCTTTCTAACTTCATAATGCTGCTTGCTCCACTCCACAAACTGCAAGTTCCAGACACTCGTTGGAAAATCCTAAAGCAGTAAGATGTATGCATGCAGACGCAACACAACAGAGAGTTGGAGAATAGTAATGTAGGATAACTTACTTCTTTTTAATTAAATTAACCTTGTGGCCCCTCACCCCCCAGCCAATGGACCCTAAGCAGCTGCCTAGGTCTCACAGTGCTGGATCTGGCCTTGCCAAGGTGAAGGCTTTGCTGTCCCTTATGAGCAATGTAAAACTTCTAAAGATGCATCTGCAATACCACAATTTAATTCCTCATTGAAGTTACAGAGAGTATCACATGAAAGCACTATGCTCAACATTGCTGGCTACTGTTTTAGGAGGCAGTATATGTGCATGTGACTGTCACAGAGTAAACTCTTTCTGAATTTATCAAGAACACTACTTTTTACAGCACAACCGTCTTCGTTGATACCCTTTCAACTTTCCCAGGCCTTGCATTAGTACATTCTCTTACATCTCACCTGTGGTAGGTGGAAATCTGAACTGCAAACACTGAGGAATTTACAACACTTTTAATAAAACAAATGAGTGTGCATGATTCCCTGTATGACTGGTTTTGTGATGTAGTGCAGGTTAGCTTGATTCACTGTGCATCTGAGCTCTGCAGTTTAATTTTACATAAGAATTATTCTCAGAGTCTTCAAGTCATGAATGTCTTCATAGGGGCCTGAAATTAAGGTCTGAGAATGCCACCACACAAAGTGTAATGCAACAGAGGGAAACATAGTGCAATAGCTGAACAAAATAATACGAAAACAGCTTTCTTGAGAAGCTCACTACATGTGGAGTTTCGATGAAGTCCTTCTGTAATTCAACATGTTTTAGTTTGCCATAAAACTCTCAGCGAGCTCTACTAGGAGACTGACAAAGGCAGCACTTTCTTTCTCCTTATCTTATATTAATAGTACTCACATTTCTAAGAGCATCATTCTTAAACTTTACCACCACTGTAACAATCTAGAATTATACACATTTCAGTTCTAGCCCTCACTCAGAACTGAGCACCACACACACACACACACACACACACACACACACACACACACACACTTCCCAAAAGCAGTTATTTCTGTTCCCTGCTGTCCTGTACCCATCAACCACTGTAAACTCCACTATGGGTAGGTACATCCAGGGAAAATGCATGATGTTCCAAAACAATAAACAAACTATAAACAGGAACACCTAGAGGGATGTACCACCACTCTACTCTCTTCTGAATCCCCTGTGATCAGACATTTCTCTTTCATGGCAAACTTTGTGGAAACAGAGCCATACAAAGATACTAATGGTGACTAAACAAAAACAAATCAAAGAAAAGACTGTTTCAAACTCCAAATATCAGGTTCTCTCATTGTAGTTTTGAACTCTGTTACAGATAGGAAAGTATCCACTTGCTTGGAACTGCTTGCTAACCTAGGAAAACAAACCTCAACCTAGGATTAACATCAAAATATTTAGCTGCTGACCAATGTTATTGGTGCTAGTTTGCAGAGCTCTGCAAGTACACATTTTACATACTGTTGTAAAAAAAAAAAAAAAAATCCTATAATAAATGAATTTATCTTAAAGTAAACAGGCAGAATCCCATAATACAACATTTGTAATATATATATATATATATATATATATATATTTCATGCACCAGACAATCATATTCACTTGTTAAAATAAACTCTTATCACTTTCAAAAAGAAGACAGTGTACTATTCACTTACCACTTGCAGCAGAGCCAGATATCCAGCACCAACGTTGTCAAAATTAATTTTCACAATTTTCCATCTGATGCCAGTAAAGTTTTCACTAATCAAGTAGTCACAGTCACTTTTGTTGTTCACCAGCTCATTATCAACATTTGCCTCGTCTGTCTCATTAAAGCAGTAACCATATTTGCCAGCAAATAGATTCACTCCCATGATACTGAAAATAAGCCAGAAGATGAGGCACACCAGCAACACATTCATAATGGAGGGAATAGCACCAACCAGAGCGTTGACTACCACCTGTGATGGAACGTGGAAAGAGGCAGTAAAGAACATTAAGTCATAAAAATATAAATATGCAGTCATTTCTAAAAAGGAATGCAATTTAAAAGGCCACCAACACCATGTGTAATCTTTCCTCTGGCAATCCAGTGTGCTATAAATAATACATCTGTGAACAAAGTTTGCTCTTTTCCAGTTTCGGGATCACAATTCAGTTCTTAGAAATCCTCAAGAGGCATATTAAATGTTTCCTTCCATTGATCAACCAACTCGGTGGGCTGTGTGTATAAAGATCAACAAATAAGTGCCAGATTCTATAACGCTCAGCTATACACATGTCAAAACTACCAAAATGAACTATAGACCAAAACAGCTACAAAGAAGTGCAGCAGGTGAAACATCAGCATCCCCCTATAAAATGTATCCTCAATGAAAGCTGTATAAACAGCCCATATACTTCAGACTGGAATAGTTGTTGCTGTTGTGTTCTTCACTGCCAACTAAATATAAAATGTTACAAATTAAAGAATGGATACTAGGTATATGCATACAGCTACAGTCTAGTCAACAAGACTAAGCAGAAGTGGCAAACCACACCAATGCAGCAAAAAAAAAAAATCCATGGACAATATTAAATGTATTGTTCTGACACTTTATGCACTTTTAGTCATCTTTATTAACTTCACCCAGTTTCAAAATAAAATAAAACAAACCATTATAAACATTATTCATTACCCAGATGCATTATGCATGTTTTCTTTTTTTTAATGATCATTTTCTGTAACATTACAGAAATTTCTCAAGTCCTGCAGTCCCTTAAATTTCATACCTCCTCTTAAAGATAATTTTCTTTGTATTGTTTCCTCTACTTCTATTTTTTTTCTATGCAAATTGCTCCTCCCCTTTTCTAAAGGTCCCACCTTCATTTCTTTCATCTCCTTTAAAATTTTCAGGGTTTCAGTTATATATGGTTTACATTTTGATTTCCATTTTCAAGTAATTGTTTCTCTGGCAGGCAATAACATTAAACTTTCAAGGCTTTACTACGTTTAGGCAATTCAGATCATATATCGTAGCTCAAAAGAATCATTTTGTTAGTTACAGTAACTTGATCCTCAACATTTCTGATAAAGTACTCTGCAGGGAATTTTTGAAATCCACCAAATCATTACATTCCCAGAAAACATCTTTCCAATTACCTCTTTCTTTCTTTCCCATCTCACCTCTAGCAATTTTATCTACCTGAGAAAAAGTTATCTGAAATCTGCTAGGGCTAAAAAACTATTAATATACTTCCATACAAAAATACTAAATCATTTAGACTTTGCCGCATACTTGCGAGCCATACATATGCCCTCCCATTGTTCCTTTGATTACTGCTTTTCCATTCTCTCTTTCCTCAATCTTTTCCAACCACTTTGGGTTAATTCTTATAATTATCATGCAATATTTTATATGTCCTTCTAACTATCCCCTTTTTAACAGCAGCTTCTATTCTAGACTCAACTAAAAACTCAGCCAGAGCTGGTGTTTCACTTAGCGCTCCCCTAGCCATTTCTCATTGTGTATACTCTGCTATCAATCCTTGTTAGGGCTGGCCGTCCAAACTTCTGCTTGGCCTCAACCCACTCTATTATCTTTTGGGCCACAGACACACTATGCATTTATTAACCATAAAGATGTCACCCAGCATAGGAACATAAAAACAATACTAGGAAAGTGATCCTGGCCCATAAGATGCCTAGCTATACACCTTTATGTAGACACACTTAAAAGTTTTTGCCACCTTTTTCAAACACCTAGAAGTGTTTATTTCCTAAATCCAGCAAGGTCACACACAACAACCTAGGTGTAAATTTGGGTCTACTCATCTAAGACTAGACTTAAAAGTAGTCAATGTAAAGCTTTCTTGGACCTCCAGAGATAGCTTATTCTATAGGCTTAGGATGCACAGAGTTTGAAACCTACGCCTCCAATGAGTCTTATTTGTTGGTGCAGATTTAGGTTTTTAGTGCTGGTGTTTGTAGAACCACAGGTTATGCAAAGAGATAGAGGTTCAAACAGGACTGAGTCAGTAATTCATGGCTTGGAAAGAGAGGGACTGGTCACCTTAGAGCAGATAGTAGGCTACTAAGTGCAGGACGAGTCTTGCTAATCTACTGAGACAGTTGAAGGACTTAAGACCATTAATTTTCTTGGTCAGAAATCTTTGGAGATTTTCCAATTGAGCAATATGCTTGGATTTGTACACACCAAAGGGGCACTGTCTTCAATGATGGAACTGATAAAGGAAGAGCAGAGTGATATGACGACCTGTGTAACTTGAAGATTTTCCCTTAAAAAGTAACTGAGCCACACAGAAGAATTTCTTGACTACTGTGGAAATGGAAAATGATGACTGAATGTGTGTGAGAGAGAGATATTCACAAATATTTATTTTTTATTTACAAATTTATTTATCAGGAAAGTCCAACTGAGCAAAAAAAAAAAAAAACAAACACTTTCAAAGAGGCTTGGGGAGAAAAGACTCGCACTTGAATCAAGTTTACAGAGAGAGAAAACATCATGTATTCATAAGAAAAACGAAAGTTTGTACTTACCATAATGACAGATCCTTGCTGTGTCTTTCTGATTGGTTCAACATGTGGGTTATCAGATCTGACTTGGACCTGATACTGGCCACATACCATAGACTTCAGCCCATCAAGATTTGTCTTCTCTACCCACAATCCCTTGCACTTATGGACCACCTCATATTGGGTTTGCCATTTACCGCCCAAACTGACAATGCTCAATATACATGGGAACAAACTATGGACCCCAATACAGGAGGGGAAATAACCTCCCCGACTTGGTCATGCCATAATCAAGAGCCTCTCCATAATGGGGGGTGCAGGACAGACAAAGTCTGAATCAGATGGAAAGACACAACATGGATCTATCGTTGTAAGTACAGAACTTTCTTATCTGATGTTGTCTTTTTCATTTAGATTTAACTTGTGGGACAGAGTCTCCAACCATGTAAAACCCTATGGAGGTCTCACAGAAGGATACTGTGCAATATGGTGGAACCAAAGGAAGTTCTGGACCTCGACTGAGTGTCCAATTTGTAGTGGGACACAAAGGTGTGATGGCCCACCTAGGCAGCAGCTGCACAAACCACATCCAAAACAGTTCTGGAGGAAAAAAAACACTGTAGATGTAGCCATAGTTCTAGTAGAATGACCCTTTGGTTTATCCTGCAAGGGTTTTCCTTTCAAACTATACCTAAAAGAAGAGTATTTATAAAACAAATGAATAAAGGAACACCAGTAATGAACTGTACAAATAAAAATTGACAAAATCGCTAACGATAATATTCCATACGGAAACACGGCAGAGTCACTAATATAAAACTTCAAACTTTTAATAGAAAGGTGTAAGTGCTTTCACAATAAAATATTGCTTCATTAGACAACTTAGTGCAAACACTGCACAAATTTATGTACAAGATCACTCCTGGTCTAATTAACCACTTTGAATAAGCTCATAAACATTTAAAGATATATACCTAATGAGCATTAAGTGGTATAGCATTGTGGTGATGTTGAAGGATGGAAAAACACTTACAAAAACTAAAGCATTAACAGTTAACAAATCTGTCACAACCCTAAAGAACATATCTCAACTCTAAAAATTAAAAAAAAAAAATCTATACATATATGCACATGCAAATTATCTATGTAACTTCCTAGATTTAAGCACTGGTTTAAGGGATATGTAATCATTCAGACCATGCCACAGATGCCCTGCTAATTTAAAGATCCACCTTAGTTCCACCCTTTCAGTTTCATTGAGCAAATCCCCCATCATGGCATTCTCAGTAATTACTTCCAATACGTGAAAGACAGAACTATGCTCATTGCCTTCCTGTTTGATGTGTTTAGCTATAGCACTGTACTCAAATCCCTTGCAAGCACAGTAATAATGATCCCTAATTCTCTCACTGTGTCGGTTTGTTTTCCCTATTGAAAAAAAGGAACTCCTTTCAGTCCACTAGGACAGGGGGACGGAGGGTGGGACGCAAGAAAGAAGGCGAAATGAAGACAACTTACATGGAACGTTATAGTAGGTACATAACTTATTTATGTTAAGTTGCCTATCTTGCCTTCATTCTTGCTGGTTGGGACAGCGTCCCTAGCACCTAACATCCTGAGTGGCTCAGTGGAACAGACTCTTCAGAACAGTGGAACCAAAGTCAGCTCTGCTCCGGGAGACCATATCCAGCTTGTAATGAGAAACAAAGGTATGAGGGTTTGCCCACGTGGCAGCTGCACAGATAGAATACATGGGCAACCTAGACTGAAAGGCTACAGAGGTGGCCAAGGCCCTAGTAGAATGACCTTTTGGTTTAATTGGTAACTTTGTTCCTTAACTGATAAATAAAGGTAATAGTGTGGGACAACCATCTAGATAAGGTCACCTTGGAAACTGGGAGACCTTGTTTGTTTACGGCATAAGAAAGGAATAATTGGTCTGACTTTCTTATTTCTTTAGTTCTATGCAGGTAAAAACGCAATTGTCTATGAACGCCCAATTGGTGGAGTTTGTACTTTGCCTTGTTGCTATGATATGGAAAGAACACAGGGAGATCTATAGATTGGTTTAAATTATTTTCTGAGCAGACTTTAGGAAGAAACGAATGATTAGTCCTCAGAGCAACTCTGTCTTTATGAAACACCAGGTAGGGAGGATGAACACATAGTGCCTGAAGTTCTGAGACATGCCTAGCTGAAGTGATTGCTACCAGAAAGAGTGTCTTCCAAGATAAAAACTTGATGGAGCAGGATGCTGCTGGTTCAAAAGGGGGCAGAATTAAGGAAGTTAGGACTAAATTAAGGTCCCAAGGAGGAGGGGGATCTCTGACTGGGGGCCTAAAAAGAGATGTCCCTCTCAAAAAAGCTTTACAGAGCTTATGAGACATAATGTTAGAATTTGACAAACCAACATGAAAATTAGAAATGGCCTCTAATTGTACCCTAATTGTAGCGGAAGTGGACCCAGAGTGAAACAGTTGTGCTAGGAATTCCAGAATTTCGTGGACTGGCGCTGAGAAGTGATCCTCTGCCCAACAAGAAAAACGTTTCCATTTGCTAGCATAAGTTTTTCTCGTTGTAGACTTATGAGAGGAGACGATAATCTCATGAACTGCTGGGGAAATGCTAGGAAGCCTGGCTAAGGTTGGAAGTGGAGCAACCAAGCTGTGAGCTGGAGAGTTTGGAGGGATTGATGCAACCCGCCTGACTGATGAATCAGGAGTTCCGGAATTGGGTCCAGAGTCCAGGGCTGATCGAGAAGGTAATGGTGCAGGAACGGGAACCATATCTGTTGAGGCCAGTAGGGGGCAATGAGGATCATTTTGCAACCCAACGATACTGCTTTCTGTACGAGTTTCGGAATCAGGGGAAATGGAGGAAAGGCATAAAGAAGTCCCTGTGACCAATCGTGGACTACAGCGTCTCAGGGTATGTGACCTGGAAGCGAAAGAAGGGAGAAGTAGTTGCTGCATTTGCTGTTGAAGGGGGTGGCAAAAAGATCGCAGCAAGGCTGTCCCCAATTGCGACAATAAGATTCGCAACTTCCTGATTCAGAGACCACTCGTGAGGCATGAGGATAGCTCTGCTGAGCCTGTCCACTATGACATTGGATCTCCCAGGGATGTGCATTGCAATCAGAAAACTATGGGAAGAAATCGCCCACTGCCAACATCTGAGTACTTCTCGACACAGGGGGTAGGATCTAGTTCCGCCCTGCTTGTTGATGTACCACACCACTGACATGTCTGTTTGAACTGCAATGGTCCCAGAAGGAAGAGAGTCTTAAAGAGCTTGCAACGCTAGGAGCACGGCTCTCACTTCTAGGACATTTATGTGCAGATGGTACTCGTGAGGTTGCCAAGTGCCTTGGACTGTCCTGCCCAGATAATGCCCCCCCCACACACACCCTATCAGGGAGGAGTCAGTCGTCACCATGGCTACCGGAGGGGGTTGTATGAAAGGTCTGCCCTGAGTAACTAGCGGGGAGTCCATCCACCAAGATGGTGTCTTTTGCATGCCTCTGTGATCAGGATCATGTGAGTCATGGGTAGCTCTTGGAAAAACCACTGCGTGAACAGAAGCCACTGAAGAATTCTCATATGAAAGTGTGCTAGTTTGATCAGAAGAATGGCAGCTGCCATGCAGCCCAGAGTTTGAAGGATGTACCTGACTTGAATCCTTTTGCTCTGCATTAGAATTTGCACTTGATGACGAATTGCGGTGGTAACCTTGTGAACATATCCCTTGTGTCTAAGTCTGCTCCTATGTAAGTAATAGATTGATAGGGAACAAGGCAGATTTTTTGAAATTTATTGTAATGCCTAGCTGGGTGCAGGTTGTGATTGTATAATCCCATGCTTGTAGGAATTGATGCCTGGTGGTAGCAGTGAGGAGCCAGTCATCTAGATAAGGAAACACCTGGAATCCTTGACGTCTCAGGTGAGCCGTGACCACTGCCATGCATTTGAACACCCTGGGGTAAAGGGCAGAGCTCTGAACTGGTAATGACTGGCCCCCACCCAAAAGCGAAGATATCTCCTGGAGCGCCTGTCCATCTTGATATGGTAGTACGCGTCCTGAAGATCTATAGAGCACATCCAATTGTCCTGACCCAGAAAGGGTAGAATGGACTGTAGCGTGACCATCCGAAACTTTGTTCTTTGTACAGACCTGTTTAGTTTGCTGAGATCCAGAATCAGTCTCCAGTCCCCTGTCTTTTTTGGTACCAAAAAGAACCTCGAGTAAGTTCCGGATCCGTGCTGGTCTGCGGGGACTTCCTGAATGGCTCTTTTTTCTAGCAGTTTTGAAACTTCTATTACTGCTTGCTCCATCAGATTGGGTGGAACATCTGGAAGGATTTTCTTTGACTGTAAGGGGGGTTGATGGAAGGGAATGTTGTAACATCCGGATATAATGGACCGTACCCATCTGTCTTTTGTTAAATTTTGCCAGGCTTTTGGGTACAGTGAAAGTCTTCCCCCGACTGCCTCCAGAGGTGAGCAGCCGGGCAACCCTTCAGGGATGCTGGAAGGGCTTATCAGAGAAAGATTCTCTGTTGCCCTGGTTCTGCGTACCCCCCTCTGCCATGAGGGCGGCATCTATTATTATTGTTTCCCCCTCTGCCTCTGGAGGAAAAACCACTACGTGTGTCAGGCAAGGCTCCCTGGGATTTACGGAACCACATCTTACCACTCTTCTGACCCTTGGGGTAAGGTCTAGAGGGAGTGGATAAACGGACTCCTACGGCAGAGAGAGTCTTGCCTTCCTGCTCACATCTAGTCGTGTCTTTCACCTGTGGCCCAAAGAGAAAGGAGCCATCAACGGGGGTATTGGTGAAGGATGATCTAAAGGGTTCTGCAAAGTTACACAGCCACATCCACGCATGCCTCCTAAGGGCCACACCTGTGCCCGCGGCTCTACTCGCCCCATCGGCTGCATAGGAAATGAGCCCCATGGAGGAGTTAACTACAGAATTAAGCATCGCTAGCTGGGAAGCTACTTTGGCTTGTGCTCCCTCAGCTGTAGGATCATGAAGGGTATCTCCAAGCTCTTTAAGAAGATCCCTTTGAAGTCGAGTAAAATGACATCGGTAGTTCAGTGACCTCATGGAGAAGGTCGCTGAAGCAAACAATCGCTTCCCGTACCAGTCCATCATCCTAAACTCCTTGTTAGGGGGATGAACAGATGAAGAGGTCTCCGCTAACTCTTTTTTGGTGGCTACTGCTACTACCATGGCATCAATGGGCGTACCTTTAGAAAGGAATTGCTTATCCTGGGAAGCTGTAATAAATTTACCAGGTCTCCTCGGAGTTGGTTCCACTGTGTCTGGAGCTGACCAAGCCTTTCGAGCCACCACTGACATAAGTGGATCGAAAGGCTGTGAAACCCAGGAGGTGGAAGGTCTGGAACCGAAAGCATCCAGGAATACAGACTCATCCTCGGTAGGGGCTAGGGGATTCCAGTTCCCCCTCTGCCTAAGCATTTCCAGGATGTCAGAGAAGGAAACATCTTCAGAGGGGGATCTCGGGGACCCTTCCGATTCATCTAAGTCTGTATCAGAAGTGACAGACTCAGGGGAGTCAATGTGCTTCCTCTTGCACTTCTTCTTCTGAGGGGGCTCCTCTGCGTGATCAGGGGAGGCCTCGGAAGAAGAGGAAACACCCAATGGGGTGTCCTGGAGCATCGGTTCCCTACGCTTGGGGTCTGGAGTAGGAGCAGAGCTTGGCACAGGCACTATGGGGGATGGAGCCGGAGGGGCTGGTAGTGGAGCTGACTCAGGGGACAGCCCACTCCGCATGACCTCAAAGGCGTCCCTACCACGAGGCAGAGAAAGCTCCGGTTCCGAAGAAATAGGAATCTTTCTCTGCGCTGAGGGGGATGGCTCCAAGGCCGATGTTGGAGCCGAGCTCATCTGCGCCAATGCTCCGAGAGGGAGAACGCGGTCGGACAAGGGTCCGATGCCACTCGCCCCCTCAGAGCCGATGAGGGAGCCCCGGTGCCAAGATCCCTCGATGGAAGGTGCCACCGAGGTAATCGGCGCAGACGTCGGAACCAAAGGAGATATAGTTATCGGGGCTGACGGTTCCACTACTCGAACCCCAACGAACTCCGGCTCCGAACTGATTGGAGTCTGAGGAGGAACATCAAGTGAAGTGGACAGAGCCGATACCTGTTGAGGAGGGCTGGACAATAATTTAGCCAGTGCCTGCGTCTTTAGCAACCTACTGACTACTCTCTCCACATCGTGATCCGACAGCCTAGAGGATCGAATGGAGTGAGAGGATCGGTGGCTATGCTCACTTTGAAGTAATGGAGACCAAGGAGCCGAATGCACCAACTCTAAAGAAGGGGACCTCAGCCTCTTGTGGCTCCATGACGGCTCTGAAGCATCCAATGCAGCAGACGGGTGGTTGTTTTGTCGGTGCCAGCCGGAACCGACATTGGAGGTAAATCTTGCACAGGAGTCGGCTCCGAGAGTGGAGCCAACGGCTTAGTGGATTTTGGGGATTTCACTGGCTGTGAACTCTTTGCCAGTGAATCCTGGGGTTTTAACAGACCCCTAAGAATCAGTTTGTTCTTACACTCCTGCAGGACTCTTAGACTAAAAGCATGGCAAATAGAACAAGAGTCCTGCAGGTGAACAGCACCTAAACAGTAGACGCAACTAGTGTGCCCATCTATCAGAGACATTTTCTGACAACATGAGCCACACTTCTTGAATCCAGAAACCTTAGCTTCCTTAGACATGCTGTACCAAAAAAAAGGAAGACTAAGTAAATACAGACAAGAACAGTACTACACTAGACAAAAAACACAACAGTACTATCTATAACTATGAAGGAAAACTAAGATATAATATAGTTAAATAGTTAAAAGTTTTTTGTTTTTTTTTTTACAATAAGGGAAAAGAAATAGGAGAGCCTCTAAGTTAAATGGATGGGGGAGGGGCGGGGAAAACTCTCTAACTTAAACGAGTTCTACAAAAAAGAGAGACACTATAGAAAAAATAACTACAACACGTATCACTAACTCTAAATAGAAAAGATACTAGAAAAATTAAAATTTTAGAGGAAAGTTTACACAAAAAGTTAAATATACGAGCCTGAGCCAGAAAAATGACACCCTCGCAGCTGAAGCGGCAAACGAGATCTGGGTAGCTATCGCTAGGCATTATGGGATAAGGGGTAGCCTCGAGCCAGTAAACAGCTCTTGAGCTATTGAAGATGGCCAAGGATCGGCTCCGATCCCAACCAGCAAGAATGAAGGCGAGATGGACAACTTAACATTTACTATTCAGTCTGATACTACACCAGTGGTGAGGCAGAAAGTTAATTCTATTCCAAAGGAGCAGGTTCTTTCACTCTTACACTTGCCGTTCCGACAAAGCAGGGTCAAGTCGGTGGAGCAGGACCACTACCGGAATGGCAAACAAGCAGCAACCGTCTGTGGACATGAACGTGAGAACACAAGAAAATAAGGACATCTACCAACATGGGTTAGTTTGGTATATCTGTAAAAGTAAACTCAGTGACTTTGAGTGTAATGTGCTTAATAGAGGTTTAAGTTTCATCCCCTCTAGTGGGGGCTGATGTTGCTGATATATTGATAGAATTGAGAATGTTCATTCGCAATGTTTCTTTGAAGTTAATGTTTTCTACTGAGAGTGAGGATGTTAATGTTTCATTTTTCAGGAAACCCGGCATGTTTACCCCTCATAATTCACCTATATTGGATGTTTTTTGCAAAGTTGTGAAAAAGGAAATTTACAAAACGCTATGTGATAATAGAAAGGGATATGGTGGCTCTAATTTAACTCCACAGGAGTGGAAGGCCTTGTTGGATTTACAGAATAACCAAATTGCCATTAGACCAGCTGACAAAGGCAGTCCAGTGGTAGCCATAGACAAGGAATATTACTTTGGAACAATGACTGAAATGCATAATGATGAAAGAACTTATAAACGAGCAGATAGGAGTGCTATAAATATGATGCATGAGAGAGATATGAACACAATGAGTGAGTATGTTAAATTAAATATTAAGACCAAAGAGTTATTTCAGTATTTTTGCATAGAATGTCCTCTTGTTCCTAGTCTATCAGGCCTTCCTAAGATGTACAAGGAGGCCTTTAAGCTGTCATTTCGACCCATTGTATCTGGGTCAGACTGGTTCATAGAACCAATAACCATTTTTCTGGAGAAACAACTCAGAGTGATGCTTGAGCATTACAGCTTTGTGTTAAGGGCCACTAAGCAGTTCTTACAATACTTATACTCAGCATATAAAATAGGTTTACTGAAAGACGCCCAACTGCTAGTTACATTAGCTGTAGCTTCACTCTTCACCTGTATACCTAATCAAAAGGGCATAGAGATGGCGAGAAGTTTTCTCATCAAACATGGGGGATTTGAAACAAAATATATAGATTTCCTGTGACTTTTGTCTGAAACTGTCCTCAAGCACAACATGTTTGCATTTGACATTTACTATTGGCAAATACCGGGAGTTGCCATGGGCACGAGTTGTGCCAAAAGTTATGCAAACATTGTTATGTGCGAGTGGGAATTGAACACTATTTTACCATTGGTGGATAAGGAGATTTGCTACTACCGGCATTTTGTAGATGATCTCTTCCTAGTTTAGAAGGGGGATGAAGTGAATTTGAGAACTATGGTGGATAGGTTAAATGGAAGTACTACCTTTTTAAGATTTTCATATAAAAGCTTCCCCAGGAGGATTGAATTAATGAAGTTGGTGTGTTAAGCACAAAGTTGTTTAGAAGCGATTGCTATAGACCATCTTATCTACACAAACGAAGCATGCATCCACAGCATGTTTTCCATAATGTGGTGAAAGGGCAGATCATTAGAATGTCTAGGGTAAATGTGAATGATGCAGATTTTGAGAATGGCTTATCAGGCCTGAAACTGGATTTTGTAACAAGGGGATACAATGAAATTGAAATAAAAGGAGCTTGCTGTGAGGTGTGGGAGCATAGGTCTATTCAAGGCAAGATGTATTTTTCCACCCTAGTTTACCCTAGATCTGCTAGAGAACGTAAAAATAAAGGTCTTCCCTTTATTATGACATACAGCAGGGATAAGGTAAAGATAAAAGATGTGATCGTGCATAACTGGCACCTTCTGCAAATGGTTGAAGGAACAGCAGATATTGTGGGAAGTAAGCCTAACTTTTTGTCATAAGAACAGACTTGTTAGGCATTTATTTTTCCGAGGTGCAAGCAAACATAGGAGGATTGTGGCTGACAAAGTTCGCATATGACTGCAAACTGGGCGCCATAATTGATACTCCAGCGGACACAAGCATCCTTCAGATAGGCCTCATAGAAACGGATAATTGGTGCCAGAGCCATGGCCTTGAACTGAACGCCAAAAAATGTATAGTCATACCCTTTGGGAAAAACAAGGTACCCACAAATTACCACATAGGTGGTAATCCATTAAGTACGGAAGAGGTAATCAGGAACCTAGGGACCCAAGTTGACAGTAACCTCTCATTTGACACACACATTGCCAAGGTGGTTAGGAAGACCTTCTATATTTCCCACCTTATCATGAAGGGATTCATATCTAGATCAAGAGAGGTCATTGTGCCCCTGTACTCTTCTCTTATCAGGCCCATGATTGAGTACAATGCCCCATTTGGGCTGTATCTTACCCGACACCTGCAGCAGTTGGAAAGACCCCAAAAGTTCCTCACCAAGACGATAAAGGGTCTCAAACATATGTCATATGCTGCCCGGCTGAAGAAATTCCAGCTCTATTCAGTCGCTTACCGCCTACTCAGAGGTGATCTATGCCTGACGTACAAGGCCATGTCCAATCCGGAATTAATGGACATGCTCCACCTCAGAAAATCCAAAAACATCAGAGCCACGAGAGCAAGAGATTTGAACCTCAACACAGAAATAAATAGGACGCGCTGGAGGGACAGATTCATAACCCAGAGGCTCCCTACACTCTGGAACAGAATCCCAGTCCATGTTAGGCAGAGCCCCACACTAACTCTCTTCAAGAGAAATCTTGACGAGTGGATGGGAGATCGTAGGTTTACCCCGGGGATCATCTCTGTGTCACTACTAGACAGAGGCACAGTAAACTAAACCCTAAATGGGCGTAGTATTCTCATCCCAAGGGGTGGCAAAAGCCACACACACTCTGGCTAGGCTTATAAATGCCCTAGGGCAGATAGCCTAGTATGAACCTATGAAATCCCTTATAAAAGGACACTCTGCTATCCCATGTCTTCCCGATTGAATAATAACTGGTTCACCGGGTACAAGAAATAGTTTCTTTTGTATGCATATTGATGAAAGTCCCACTTTCAAACACACTGAAACTGGCAGAATTTTTTACGTCAAGGCTACAGCAGATTGCAACACCAAGAATCTAATATATTTTTCTCATTGTTCAAAATGTTATGTATTTTACATAGGGAAAACGAACAGACTTAGTGAGAGAATTAGGGATCATTATTACTGTGCCTGCAAGGGATTTGAGTACAGTGCTATAGCTAAACACATCAAACAGGAAGGCAATGAGCATAGTTTTGTCTTTCACGTATTGGAAGTAATTACTGAGAATGCCAGGATGGGGGATTTGGCCAATGAAACTGAAAGGGTGGAACTAAGGTGGATCTTTAAATTAGCAGGGCATCTGGGACATGGTCTTCATGACCACATATCCCTTAAACCAGTGCTTAAATCTGGGAAGTTATGTAGATAAGTTGTATGTGCATGCATGTATAGATTTTTAAAAACATTTTTTTAGAGTTGAGATATGTTCTTTATGGTTGAGATATATTTGTTAACTGTTAGTGCTTTAGTTTTTTTAAGTGTTTTTTTCATCCTGCATCACCATCACAATGCTATACCCCTTAATGCTCATTAGGTATATATCTTTAAATGTTTATGAGCTCATTCAAAGTGGTTAATTGGGCCAGGAGTGATCTTATATATAAATTTGCGTAGTGTTTGCACTAAGTTGTCTGATGAAGCAATATTTTATTGTGAAAGCACTTACACCTTTCTATTAAAAGTTTTTAGTTTTATATTAGTGACTCTGCCATGTTTCTGTACAGAATATTATTGTTAGTGACTATACCTAAAAGAAATACAATAAGATAGCCACTTAGAGCATAATCTTATACACTGGCATGCCCAAATGGGTTTTTGAAAAGGAAACAAATTACCGTTTAGAACTTCTGAAAGATTTTTTCTATCCAAGTGAAATCTCAGTTGACTATGACCATCAAGGTAATAATGCAGCAAGTATTCCCCCTTACTGGAAAATTCACAAAAAAACACAGGTAAGTGAATGGAGTGGTTCAAATTGTTCTCTGTAGCTACCTTAGGAAGAAAAGAAAGATACATGCAGAGGGAAATCCTGTCTTTATGTAAAACCAAGTGCAGAGGTACTAATGAAAGGGCTTGCAACTCTGATACTAACTTGGTGGAAGTAACCACCACCAAGAATAAGGTCTTCCAAGACAAAAACTTCAAGTCAACCATAGTAGAAGATTCAAAGGGGGGGGGGGGGGCAGCCAACACTTGAAGCATGAAAAGCAAATCCTATGGAGGGACACGACCCCGGAGCAGAGGATGTAATAAAAAGGTACCAATTAGGAAAGCCTTCAAAATTTTGAGAGCCGCTAAAGGCATATCGTCCCTACCAATGTGGAAATTGAAAATGGCTGCCAAATGCACCTTAACAGTCGAACCATTAGAGCCCAAATGAAACAAATCCATTAGGAATTCAAAAATGACCTCTACAGTGGCTGTAAAAGAATCCAAACCCTTAGAGATAACCAATCAAGCAAATCATTTCCATTTACTGGCATACATCCTATGCTTAGACAATTTTTAAGAAGACAAAATATGCACTACTTTATCTGAAAGCTTGGGATTCAGGGCCTCCAAAGGAACTGGACAAACCATGCTGTTAACTTCAGAGTTGGAAGGTTTGGTGGTGGGTCCAGACCTGCTGGGTGACAGATCAGATTTGGATTGGGATCCAGGACCCAAGGAGGGTACTTCAGAAGAGAACAAAGAAAAGGGTAACACAACTGACTGGGCCAAGGACGGTACTTCAGAAGAGAACAAAGAAAAGGTTAGCACAACTGACTGGGCCAAAAGGGGGCAATGAGGATTACAGACACTCTGCAATGTGCTGCTTTCTGAAGAACCTTTATTATCAGTAGGGTCTGAGGATAGGCATACAGGAGACCTGGGGATCAAGCATACAGAACAGCATCTCTGGGTAACTGTCCCTGAGGAGGGACAAAGGCATAATAGTTGCTGCACTTGGTGTTGGAGGGAAATGCAAACAGATCACAACAGGGAGTACTCCAGAGCTGAAAAATCCAAGCAGCAACTCAGATTCAGGGACCACTCATTCCAAAAGGGAATGTTCCTGCTCAAACTGTCTGCCAATACGTTAGATCTCTAGTGGATGTTATTTGCAATCATAAACCACTTAGACAAAACTGCCCACTGCCAGACTCTCATGGCCTCACTACCAAGAGGATAGGAATGGGATCCCGCATCTGTTCAGATACCATACCACAGACATACTGTCAGTCTGAAATGAAATCACATTCTTAGGAAGAACATCCTGAAAAGAATTCATTACAAGACACTGATGTGAAAAGTGGGCTCGGTATTGGACCAGGGCCCCTGGACAGTCCTCTCTACAAAATGCTTCCCCCACCCAAGAAGAGAGGCATCCAATGTGACTGTGCCCAGAAGAGAGGGAAGAATGAATGGTCTCCCAATGGACACCAAGGATGGCTTCAACTACCACCTGATTTAATTCTGACAGACCTCTATCAATGCAATGGGGAACTCCACTGGATGTGTCTGATAAGACCAATGTCCACTGCAGAAGCCTCATGCAGTATCTCACCAGGGGAATCAAGCAGATGGAAGCTGCCATGTGTTCCAAGAGTTTGAGAAAAACATAAGCCAAAGGTTTCGGGCAAGAGAGCAATGAATGAGCTAGACCCTACAGGGCCGACACTCTGGAAACTGGAAGCCTTACAATCTGAGAAACTGTGTCCAGGTAGCAGCCTATGAACTCTACTGAGTGCAAAGGGAGAAGGGTAGTTGATTGTGATTCGCAAGGAGCTGCACAGCTGGAGTACAGCATCTCTGGCTCTGACTAATGATGCTCTCATGGAGGTGGTCAGGAGCCAATCGTCCAGATAAGGAAAGACGTGGAACCCCTTGCAGCCTAAGCCAGGCTGCCATGACTGCCATGCACTTGGAGAACATCCTGGGGTGTGGCAGTGAGACAAGCGGGCAGTGCTCAGAACTGACAATGATTAGCCTTCCAGCTGGTAGCTCAAATGTCTCACAATTTTTATATGATGGTAGGCATCCTTGAAGTCAATCAAGCACATTCAGTTGTGCTTCCTCAAGAGAGGTAGAATGGACTGCACCATAACCATCCAGAATTTGGTCTACTTTACAAAATGATTCTTTCCACTCAAATCCAAAATTGCCTTGAGGTCTTTGTTCTTCTTTGGAATTAAAAAGAGCCTTGAATATATATCAGATCTGTGTGGGTCTGGTGGGACCTTTTGGATGATTTGATTTTCTATCAAATTTGGAATTTCGATGGCTGCATCCTTTCTCTGACAGGGTACCACATCTGGGAGATGTTTGGGATATAAATTTGGAGTTTCCAAAAATGGAAATGTATTTCCTCTGGATATGACTCAACACCCATGCTTCTGAAGAGACAGCCTCCCAAGCTTTCAGGTATCGAGCCAAATGACTCCCAACTGCCTCCAGAGGCAGACAGTTGGGCAACCTTTCAGGGACTTTGAAAGGGTGTCCCAGAGAAGTCTCTGAAAACCCTGTGATTCTGAGGACAACTCCTGCCATGACGGCACTGCCCATTGTGGTATCCTCCCCATTGCCATGGGCGGATCCCTCAGAATCAGCTTCCTGGAAAAACTGTTGTGCTTTCTTAAAAAAAGAGACATTCCTCACCTTCTGGTCCCAACAGTGGGATCATGGAGGGGTAGCAAAATATAATCCACGGCAGACACAGTCTTCCCATCCTGCTCACTTCTCATGAAAGTGTCCTTAACCTTAGGCCCAAAAGGGAAGAGCCATCAAGGGGACATTAATAAAGGACACCTTGAAGCAGTACGCAAAACTACATAGCCTCAAAAGTTGAGATGCATGGCAATGCCAGTGCCAGCAGCTTCGGACATTACATCAGCTGCATTAGACAGCAGAAGCTTGTACACATTAGCAATAGACTGCAAAAGTGGATATCTGAATCTCCAAAATTTTCTGAGACTCCAGAGTCTACTGATCCTTCATTATCCTTGACATTTCTGACACTATCACGATGAAGTCTGGTTAAGTGAGTGAGAGAGTTCAACACCCTCATTGCAAAGGTGGCTGAGGTGTAGGATCACTTCCCCAATTGGTCCAGTGCCTGAGATTCCCTGTTCAGGGGATGAGCAAAGGAATTCCCTGAGATGTCCATTTTAGTGGCTGCCATCACCACAAATGCATCCACAGCCAAACCCTTACTCCAGTGTTGTCAGTCCTTGGGAGGGGCAAGAATCTTGTCTGGCTTCTTCGGGATCAGATCCACCATATACGGCTCCTTTTATGCCTTATGGTAACAAAAATGGCAGGTCCAATAAAGCAAGTAATCCAAAAACACTCAACATTTTAAAAAAGGACAACCATGCACCATGCAGAAACAGCATATATTATAAACACAATATTCACACACGCATTTTCATAAATAACTTTTTCAAGTGAATTTAAAAACATACAACTTTTACTTCTTTATATACCCTTTTTAAATCACATGATCAATTAAACAGAAAGAATTTACTTTCTTAAAGAGACAACACTTAAAAAAGCTTTTTACTTAAACATCAACAACACAAATGTCTTTGCTTGACTACTTGTTTCAATGAACCATTTCATTCAATCCTGCAGGCAA
Organism: Protopterus annectens; assembly: GCF_019279795.1. NCBI lineage: Eukaryota > Metazoa > Chordata > Ceratodontiformes > Protopteridae > Protopterus > Protopterus annectens. The sequence continues at coordinate 792,595,138 of NC_056743.1, forward strand.
TGTTAGATGTGATTTAAAAAGATTACATAAAGGAATAAAAGTTATATGTTTATAAATTCTCTTGAAAAAAACTATTTGTGAAAACGTGTTTGTGAATATTATGTTTATAATATATGCTCTCTCTTGCATGGCATGTGGTTGTCCATTTTTTTTAATAATTTAATAATTCTTTCACGCCCTTCAGGACACCAAGCCAGTAATGGGATCTGGAGTGGGAACCACCCAGGATGTGGATGGACTGACCCCAAAGGCCTCCAAAAATACTGATTCCTCTGGAGACAGGGCTTTGAGAGTCCAGCCCCCTATGTTGGTGAAGCCGCTCTAAAAGATTTCCAAAGGAGGTGTACTCACTGGAGGATTTTGGGTCCTCTCTCCTTCCTCGGGGTCAGGTGACTCCAGGTGCTTCCTCTTGTGCCATATTTTGCCTGAAATTTACTTCCCTGGAGAGTCTGGGGGCTCCTAGAGGATGGACAGATTAGAGACCACTACGGGTGGGCTGTCCAAGAGGAGGCTGAAATGTGTCCATAGGCGCAGAAGTCAAAGCGGGGGCACCAATTGTACCTGACCACTTTTCCTAGCAGAAAAACATCTTCTCCATGAAGTCAAAGCCATCAGAGCCGGCAGACCTAGGATCCTTAGATCCAGTGGATGCACCAGACCACATGGCCACTCTGGCCTGGTCCAACGCCTACAATGGAGCTAAGCTATCCACAGCAAAGGCTCCAAGTGGGAGGGACATCCCAGAAACAGGAAATCAATATGACCAGGACACCCCTGCTTCAATGTTTTGGTTCAGGGGCCCACTTGGCTCCAATTGGGCCAAAGCTGAGAAAGCCACGGTAGGGGTCAAAGCCGAAATTGGCCAAGCCCTTGGAGATAACCCTAAGGGAATAATGGCAACTGGCTCTGAAGACCTTTTGGCCATCAGGCCCAAGGGAGGAAAACAATGCAAAGGAGCCAAAGCTTAGGGTTGAGGGCCCACAGCATAGGGGATGAGTTCTAAATGCATCTGTTCCTGTGAAAGGGACTGTGTCAGCTGCTCAAAACTCAGTCAGTCTTAAACTCTTGACTGACTGACAGGGAAGGCAGAGTTGACAAAGCTACCAAAGGAGGCTTGAAGGGTTGCCTACTGGAAGAGGGCTCTGACGGCTGGATACAAACTGCAGAAGCTAGGATCTGGAGTAGAGACGGGGATGACTGTGACAAAGACTCCCATAAGGTTGATGGGGAGAAGGGGGAAAGATCCAACAGGAAGGTGTTCCCTTGGACAAGAAGGGACACTAACAGCAGGAGACAGAGCCTTCCCTGCGACTGTCGCCAAAGGCAATTGGCTCCAAGGCATCAGGGCCAATGACAGGGCAGAAACCTCCAGGGGAGCCAAGTGTCTTGGGACCTTTGAATACAGAGGACCACATGAAGATGAGCAAGCCAAAAGTTTTTGGTGCCCCTTATTTGCCTTGGAGCCCTTGTGACCCCCGATAAGGCTTCTTCCCCTTCCTGGAAGAAGCTGAAGATGAATTGCCCACTGGTAAAAGTCCCTTCAAGACCAGCCTGGCCCTCCTATCATTAACAGTGCGGGTGCTGAAACCTTGACAAATGGTGCAAGAGGAATCAAGTTGGACAGCCTCTAAACCATACATGCAACAGTTATGGGAGTTCTGTGAGCAGAACTTGTGCTCATAAATAACACACTTCTTAAAATGTTTCCATATCTAATACAGAAAGCTCAACTAGCTAAACACACATAAAATATTAAGGGGACTTAAATCACTGAATCTAATATGAAAAACACTATACAAGACAGCTTAAAACACTAACTTTAATAATACGCACACTGGACAAGAACAGTTTGCTAACCATGAAAACCTACCCTAAAACCTATCTTAACCTACTCTACCTACTAAATACTACATACACTAACTACAATAATGCACTTAACCAACAAAAAGTGTAGAGGACCTAGAAAATTCTAAGCTAAAAAAGGATACACTTTGGCAGAGCAATCGACCACGCTGCTATCCAAGAATGGTGGCAAACGAGATCGGAGATAGTCCCGAAGAGCGAGGGGTTATAGGTAGAGGAGGTGGATCTTGATGGGCCGAAATGTACTGTATGTGGCCAATCTCGGATCAGAGTCAGCTCTTATAACCCACAGCTTAAATCCAGACAGAAAATACAACATTGGATCAATGTTTACAATAACCACAAACAAACTGTATACATAAGGTATGAGTGCAATCAACTGACTGCTAAAAGTTATACATGCTATAGGTAGGGTGGAACCGACCCCATATATTGAAAGAGAGTGTGTTGCAATAATGAGGCTACAAAAAAAAAAAACATGTCTGTTTGGTTAATACCAATTTATTCCTAAGCCTTATGCAGGATGTAGGAGGCAAAATTGTTTACAGGAAGAGGGGACATTTAGTAAATCTTGACAGGCAAGTATTATCTGAGAAGACATGAAAGGTTTTGTAGAAAAATGGAGGAAAAGGACAGATAGATTTGATAGATAGAAAGTTTGAAGGATGAGAATGAAATACTAAGTACTGGATTATTCATGCATTTGTAAGTCTAGCCTACCCTAGGGATAAACAGAGGTAAATTCACAGGATACTTTTATGGCTAACATGGGGATGTGCAGGTTGTCAGTCCCCACTACCCAGATGTTCTACGACTGTATTTTTCTGAAGAACAGCCCTATTGTATAACATATGAGGTGAAAGTAGCTTTTTTCCTAGTACTGCTACACTATACTTTTTTTCATTTAACCTGAAATAATTTTTGATAAACCAGATATGTCTTTCTGCTTTTCCCGGTTAAGGGTCGCCGCAGAAGAACTCCGGTCCGCTAATGTAAACCAGATATGTACATATTCCAATTCTTGCTAGAGCAGTTTAGTGTCTGTGGATTAGCAAGTAAATGGTCAACTACAGTTATTGGATATTGCCTTAGATGACTGCAAAATAAATGCCAAACAAGAGAAGGCCCAGCACTGATCACTGTGGTGCCCCATTAGTTGTAATTTTACATTCAGAAAAGTTAACAGCAAATTTAATAACATGGAATGCGTTGGATAGCCAATTTGCAATCCAGCAGAAAACTTAAGGGTTTTATTAAGTTTGGATAGTTTTTCAATAATACCAGCATGGGGAATAATGTCAAAGGCCTTGGTCACATCAAAGTATGCAACATGCATGGAGTCTCCACAGTAGACAAACCTTTGTAACCTTTTCAAGGAAGCTTATTAGGTACAGAATACTAGATATGGCCTTCACAAAACTGTCTGCATAAATGAGTTCTGCTATGATACATTCTATGGCTTTGCATATAAGACTGGTGAGGCTGATAGGCCTAAGACTACTCACATCTATAGAGGAGCTGCATTTATGTAAGGCAGTCACACAGTGTATTCTTCAGGTATCAAGAACAAATCATGTGCATAACCCAGCAATGAACAGTTTAAATACAGGCCAGATAGTGCATACTTGGCACAGATGAGAATTCAGCCTGGTATGTTGTCCGGTCCCACGGAAGTATTATTTTTAGCTACTGACAATGATTCTTAAGACTTGTTCCAAAGACATTTCAAGAGACATTAAATTTTCAGAGATAGTGGGACAGCAATGTGAATAATTGGGGTAAAGTTAGCAATAAATTTGTCAGTTAACATAATGGCCATATCCCTGGAATTGGAATGTGTGATATCACTGCAGATAAGCTCAGTGTATTGATGGATATCATTCTTTAATCTCCTTAAATAACAGAAGAAAAACATGTAGTTTATTTTCATGTCTGTAGTCACCTTAAACTTGTACTCTGCTTTACATTTTTTAACAGTGTTTTTACCGAGCCAAAAGGTGTACCACACCAAATTAAAACCAGATAACCAAGAAAATGCTGTTGTGCGGGAAGTGGCAAATGACCAGGCCACAGAACTGATAAAACATATTTTTACTGAAATACCAAAAGATGTATAAAAATAAAGTATATAGATGAGCAAACGATTTAATCCCCCAAAATAGTGTAGGAGACTTCATCAGAACAAGAATGGTTTCATTACTACTCCTTGTTTAAATACCTTTCACAGGGATAATCAGATGAAAAATGCAGACCTGCCTTAATTCCTTTTCAAGTTCCTTAATCGTCTCTTCTAAGTGTAAACCTTCATTATTATTAACTAATGTCCCTTTATTATCAAAAGAAAACTTCACTGTTAACCAGGTATAAAAATTCATCAAGTTATTTCTTCTTCATTAACAGCACTCCTACTGCTTCTAAGCAAAGCAGTAGACATGATATTAACAGTACCTTTTGTATCATTCACACTTTGCTAATAGAATAGATGACGTAACGTAATCCATTACCCTACGACAAGCACCTTGGCCATGAAAGGTGTTAGTATTGTCATTAGATGTTTGTTTACCAAAAGCCCTTTTTCCTATTAATGAGAGCATTTTCACTATCTCTGTTTTTATGAGCAGCTAAGTTTATAAAAGAGATGAAATTTCCACATGGTACTTGTATGACTAATTTAAGATTTTTTAAAAACTTTTGTGCAAATAAAATTTATTTTTTTTTACATTTCTGTATGTTTATAATTTCACAGAATTATATAATCTTTAAAGAGGTTTTGGGATGTACTGAACTATTCTTATGGATTTTTCTTGCTGGTCTTGCTTCTTATACTATGTGCAACATTTCATATCTATATCTTGCTAGGATAATTTGCTATGTTTCATACTGTTTTATATTGCTTGTTAATGTACCATCTTATACTACCCTATCCATTTAAACATACATCCCTCTTGACTGTGAAAAGTATTTAAAGAATGAAGTAGTAATGACATCATTATTGCTCTGCTGGAGTTCACCTATACTATTTTAGGGGATGAAAGCATTTGTTCAACAACTTATTTTACTTTTTTTAAGCATCTTTTGTTTTTTCAGCAGAGTGTTTTATCAATTCTGTGGCCTGGTGATTTTCTACTTCCCATACACAAACATTTCCTTGGTTGTTTTTCTATTTGTTTATTAATAAGGGAGATGCATTGGAAAAGGCTATTTCTGAATTCATCATATTTTGTGCAGACTGGTACTGATTTTTCTAAGCAACTGTTTAGGTACTGGTAAAGTCAGAGGTGTTGCAGCAGCCCTCACAGCTGGGTCCATTTCTGGGGGATTGCTGAGAATTTTTAGAAGGTCTTCTAAAAGTTGAAGAAACAGTTTGCTCTGGAGCAGTCTCCACAGTCAGTCTCATTTAGTGGTGGGTTGGTACCACTAGGCCTGACTAAAAAGATGACTTACTTGATGATATAACTAACTAGGGATGAGGAGACACAGGATAGGGTGGAGATGGGGGGGCTTGACTGATAAGCACTAGGTCAAGGACATTAGAGCTTCTACTGGATAGTTTTACAATTTGCTCCAGTGCACTAGTATTAAAGTTTGGGAAATGCTGAGCATACCCATTTTTAGAAGTGTAAGTGTGCAAATCAATACATGTGCAAATTAAGTCAAATAACAAGATGGCATTTGGTTTGACATTTAACCCCCCAATGGTGTTAAAGTAATTTCCGTGAATGTTGTGGGGCACTGACGGAGATCTGTAGCAGACAATTACGTCTGGATTTATATGGATAAGATGGATTTATTAAGAGTGATTTGCAACTCCAGGAGATCCATTTTAGGGTTGTGTGCAATCTGATGTGAGGTACTGGTGTTTCTGGCAAATACAGGTCCTTGTTTTTTGTATATTAAGCTTAGAAAGATACATAGATCAGTGGCTGGCTAAAATGATATCTATTACAAAACATGCTTTTATTTGAACTGATTGCTGTGACAGTAAATATTACTTGAAAATAAAATGCATATTATAGTGATCTGTGATAAAAGTGTAGTGCATTAATGATCAACACTCATAGGTGTGATCACCAAGTATCCAACTGAAAAGAAGACAGCAATAATCAAAACTAAGTTTCTGTGTTAGTCATTTTTGCAAGGAGGGCTTTGCCCAACCCTGCACCTCCATAGTGGGAGGCTGTAGCACCCAGGCTTGCAGCTAATAAAATATACTAATTCCAAGATGGTTGTCTCTCGGACAAAAATAAATTCTCTGAGATACAGCAATCTCAGTCTTTAAAAGCAAATTAGACAAATCACATATTTGTGATGACACAGTTTTCCACAATTAAGCCTGGCACTATTATAAAAAGCATATAAGAAATAGTAACCTTATGAAATAGATTTTGATTATTCTGTTACAATACTGAAAGCACCTCTTGCTAACTTACTGTAATCGATAATGTGTTACTGGGGGAAATGTGTTTAAAAAAGTGCTCAGGCTGATAACTTTTTTTTTAGCAGATGCAACTTCCTACTCGGCAACAAGACCAGTGGCAAACAGAAAGAGATCTTAATAAAAGAGCAGTGAGACACAACACATGTAATATTAAAATTAGATAGATTCAAAAGAAATGAACAATTTACCTCACATTAAAGGCCTAATTATAATTGTTTCATAGACTCAACTGTTAAACATAGAATCTACTGGTCTTCAACAAGTTTGAATGCAGTAACCTTCTGCTGATGAAGTTTACTTCCCATATACATATCAAGATTATTTTTGAAGAAAGATAATGACTGATGACTTCTGACTATGAGAAGGAACTTACCCCAAAATGTTGGAAGTGGCTGTATAATGTACCTATTACATTTCTTCTGTTATTGATATTTAGTTTAAGTACTAGTTTCCCAAATCCAGTGCTAGCTCCCACAGCAATGCTTTTCAGAGGTGCAAAGAGAACCAGATCAGTTACTGTATCATATGATTTTTCTAGTAAGGACTTACTGTATTTTTTCAATTTCTTTCACGTGGCTTGTTCAAAGACTACTAAATGTCTTTCTAAGCTAGTATAGTCCAGTTTTCAGGCTAGTGCTGAATTCAGGGCTGTGTTACAAGTTTCTGAGTTGCCCATACCTTACTTGGATAGAGGAAGTTTCTCTGTTCACCTGTGAGAGAGGGGAACTTTGAGCAGCCATCTGTCCCTGCAGGAGTGGTTCCAGCCCAGAAGTTAGTAGTTTAAAAAACATGTTGCATGGTTTTGTGTACCGGGCAGCTAGGGTTAAATTATTCCTGGCTCCACTAAGTCTCTTTCAGTTTTTCACTTGAAACTAGTCTAACTCTCAACCTAAGCACTCAAAAAGCATCCTACAGTTCAGCACTTGCTCAGACCTAACAGCAAGCACGAATATACCCTGGCACTTGACTGCCCAGCAGGGCAAGGCTCTTTATCCACCTCTCACCAACCAAGCGACTAAGCAGCTCACCCTACTATTCAGGCACGACCAAAGGGCAACTTCAGGTGTACTCTCCAGTCCAGCTGGTGAATCTGGGTATCCTGAGACAATGTTACAAACTGCCTCATGTACACAGACAGCCCTCTCCTCCTACCACAAAACACTAACATATGTGAGAGATGCAATTATACAACCAAACTGGAGGCTAAGGTATCTCCACCCAAGACTGGAACAGACAGTCATGAGGAGAAGGTTAACACTTGCACCACACCTCCAGCCTCACATAGACCTACTAAACCAGCACTGGCAAAAGATACACAAAATCATACTCGGAGGCTCTAAATAAAACTCTGCAAAAGCATCAGAGAGCTCCAAAGCAGACACCCACAAAACCTGCACCTCCCGTCACAAACCAGACAACACATAAAACACAAAATCAATGTGCCGCACAATCACAGCCCTTAAGGCAAAATAACATACCTAACACACTAGTAATATGTGACTCAATAGTCAGGCACACTGACGCCCCACTCACTAGGCTGGACAAGGAGAAGGTTACTGTTAGCTGCCTGTCGGGAGCCAGAATCCGCCACATAACACAAGCACTCAGGTCACTCCAGAACAAGTACAAATATGACTCTGTCATTGTTCATGTTGGTGTGAACGACCTGAGCCGTACCTCCCTGGACTACATGAAAAGAGACATGGAAGAGCTCTCTGATCATGTAGCCCAGGCGGGTATGACCCTGACCCTGAGTAGTATCCTGCCCTCACCAAGAATGATACCTCAGTATAAAGAAAAAATTATCAATTTCAACAATTGGCTAAGCTTCTGGTGCCATTCAAAGGGGATCCAGTGTCTGTCAGCCTGGGATGACATGCTCGACAAGCCGCATTGCTTCGCAAGAGACGGCTTGCACCTGTCACCCCTTGGCTTTCGAATACTGGCCAAGGCTCTTGCTGCCCCCATAGTGCCTTTTTTAGGCAAGGCTCAAAATTCAAACCCACCTCCGTAAACAGCATAAGTAAAAAACTGAGGGTTATGCTACTCAACGTCAGGAGTTTAAATCTCAAAATGCATGTGCTCGAAGCACTCCTAAGTATGGAAAACGTCGACATCTGTGCAGTAACTGAAACCTGGTTCAAGGCTCCAGAGAGCACTCCAGCACTACTGGGCTACAACTCATACCACACATTTCGGCCACAGAACACAGACCGAAACATAAAAGGATGGGGTGTATCCATATTCATCAAGGATACCCACACCTCCAGGTTAGTGGCGCAGCAAGATACCTCTGAGATCATCCATGTGCAACTAACATCGGGCAAATCTGCAATGCAAATTATGGCCTGCTACAGATCACTCTCCATGACCCAGGACCACCACTCCAACTTTCTGGAGACACTGGAAAACATGAAGGTCCTACCGAACACCCTTATCTTGGGAAGTTTCAATTACCCTACCATTAACTGGGAAAACTACTTGAGTACAAACTCCCAGGCTCAGCGCTTCCTGGAATTTATCAACTCAAATGCCCTGGATCAGCTGGTAAACTCCCCTACCAGAGGCCACAACATATTGGACCTGGTCATCACCAACATGGGCGACAGGTGCTCCGTACCGGAGGTCAACCCGTCACTGGTTAGATCAGACCACAAACTAATCACCCTGGATGTCCACACTCCACCACCACCCCCAACCAAGGAAACCACAGTGAAAAACTTTTCTAAAGCAAACTTCACCTTACTTAAGTCAGAGGTGGTAAGTTTCACAGCCCCCATGCTAAAGAATAACACTGCCCAAGATGCAGAATCCTTTACAATTGCACTCTATGAGCACCTATAAGGATGCATGGATCGTGCCATCCCTAGCAAAACCAAGACTCACTCCCCTAAGAGAAGAAAACCAGTCTGGGGGACCCCTGCCATAAACAGATTATACAACAGAAGGAGGAAACTAGTTCAGAAAAAAAGCAAATCCCAAGAAGGAAAGACATCCCTGATCAGTATCAGTAAGAAACTAAGGTCCCTCATAAAATCATCCAAGGCTAACTTCAAAAGAAAAATAGCCAAGGACTCGAAAGATAACCACAAAGCCTTCTTTAGCTATGTCAAATATCTAAGTGGCAACTCGCAGATATGCTCTGAGATAGTGCAAAACAGCACAAAATATACTGAACCTACTGATATTGCCAACATACTGGCAGATAGATTCAGTGCAAACTTCACCTCCCTCTCACCTTCAAAAGGGCCCACAACAATACCGGAAAAGTGTAGTGTCCCGGAAATCACAGAAGCACAGGTGAAAACAGCCCTTTCAAAAGCCAAAAACACAGCATCAATGGGGCCAGCTGGTGTCCCAGGCTGCATCTTGCACGAACTACAGAACAAACTAACCCCCCACCTAAACACGCTGTTCAACCTCAGCCTCTCCACAGGCTATGTGCCCATAGAATGGCACACAGCAATGGTTACTCCGCTCCACAAAGGAGGAGCCACAATTGACCCTGGTAACTATTGCCCCATAAGCCTGACTAGCCTGATCTGCAAGGCTATGGAGCGCATCATCATGGAACTCATTAACAAAGACATTGGGAACCTCCAAACACTTGACCCAACCCAGTTTGGCTTTGTTAAGGGCAGATCATGCCTGCTAAACCTGGTTGACTTCTTCGAGACAGTTACCAAGGCCATAGATGAGGGAAAGGTGGTTCACACAGCCTACCTTGGCCTCGCCAAGGCGTTCGACACTATTCCTCACTCGGGTATTATAGAAAAACTCACCAGCCTGAACATAAATCCCTACATCACAAGATGGGTTGCTAACTGGCTTACAGACAGAACTCACACGGTAAGAATAGCAGGCTCCAGGTCTGACCCTAAACCAGTCACAAGTGGTGTCCCGCAAGGCTCAGTTCTGGGACCCCTACTGTTCAGCATATATTTCTCAGAAGTACAGGCAAACACAGGAGGACTGTGGCTAACCAAGTTCGCCGATGACTGCAAACTGGGAGCCATAATTGACTCTCCGGCTGACACGGACATCCTCCAAAAAGGCCTTACTGAGACAGACGCCTGGTGTCAAAAGTCATGGCCTCAAGCTAAATGCCAAAAAATGCATAGTCATCCCGTTTGGGAAAAACAAAACACCCACGAATTACCACATAGGCAGCAGCCCCCTTAATACAGAAGAGGTAATAAGAGATCTGGGGACCCAGGTAGATAGTAATCTCTCCTCTGACAATCATATTGCCAAAGTAGTTAGGAAATCTTTCTATGTGGCCCATCTAATTACTAAGGGGTTCGCATCTAGAAATAAAGAGGTTATAGTGCCCCTCTACTTGCCACTCATCAGACCCATCATAGAGTACAATGCCCCATTTGGGATGTACCTCACAAGACACTTCCAACAGCTTGAAAGACCGCAAAAGCACCTCACCAAGAGGATTACTGGCCTCAAACATATGTCCTATGCAGCCCGACTGAAAAAACTCCGGCTGTACTCAGTGGCATATCGCTTACTCAGAGGTGATCTCTGCCTGACTTACAAAGCCATGTCCAACTCAGAATTGATGGACATGCTCCACCTAAAGAAATCCAAGTCACTGCGAGCCACGCGCTCTAGTGAGCTAAACCTCGCCACAACAATAAATAGAACATGCTGGAGGGATAGATTCCTGTCACAGAGACTCCCCATGCTTAGGAATAAAATTCCTAACTACATTAGGCAGAGCCCCTCACTAACACTCTTCAAGAGAAGCCTTGACGAGTGGATGGGTAACAGAAAGTATACTCCTGGGATCATTTCATTGGCTCTGCTTGACAGAGGCTCAGTTAATTAATCAATGTGACGAAGAAAGCCAGCACACTCTGGCTAGGCTTATAAATGCCCTCGGGCAGACAGCCTAGTACCTACCTATGAACCTATGAACAACAGCATAGTATTCAATAATGGATCCAATCAATGAGACAAAAAGTGGTACAATGATCTCTATGGGGCAGCTAGGCATGCCTTTAGAGCTAGACAGGCAACAGATTATATTTTATTGACTTTGGCAGATATGCACTGGTCAAAGTTTAAATTTTTCTCAACTACCACCTAGATCTTTAATGATGGTGTCATTTTTTATGATATGACCTTTTATTTTGTAATCATAATTTATGTCATTTTTGTCAAGTCTCATGATACTCCATTTACTGGCATTAAAGGTAAAGTCATTACTATTGTATCAGGTATATTTTTGAAGACCATCTTGGAGGATTTTAGCATTTTTTACTATAGTTAAACTACCGACCCATTGACATTCTGTCCCCTCTCCAAGATATTAGAAAAATGTATTCACTCACAGCTTCTCAATCACGTCCTCACACACCACTTACTTACCCCTACCCAACATGGATTTCGTCCTCACCACAGCACCACCACTGCCCTCCTCTCCTTCACTCATATCATTGCAGAGGCCCTAGACAACAATAAACTAATTTCCTGTCTCTTCCTAGATCTCTCCAAAGCCTTCGATACTGTCTCTCATCCTCTACTACTATCCAAACTCGCAAATCTCCACCTATCCCCCTCCGCATTTGTCTGGTTTAATAGTTACCTATCTGGCAGGGAATAATCTGTAAAATGGCTCTCATCCTCCTCACCTTTCCTTCATATCTCCACTGGTGTTCCCCAAGGCTCCATCTTGGGACCCCTTTTGTTTAACATCTTCACCAATGATCTTTACATCTCATGCAAAGAATACTCCCTTATTCAGTATGCTGATGACTCCACACTTATAGCCATCTCAAATAACATTCCTGAACTACACTCCTGACCCAACAGGCCCTCCTATCCACTGAACAATGGCTCTCTCACAATCTACCGATCCTAAATCCCAAAAAGACCAAACTCCTATTTTTCCTTTCCCATTCTCTTTCTCATCACAAAACCTCCTTTTTTATTACATCTTCTAACAATACAACTATCAACCTGACACCCACACAAAACTCCTAGGGGTCATTATCAATGACGAACTAAAGTTCAACCCCCAATACTTCATATACTCCAATGTATAAAAAAAAAAAAAAAAAAAACAGAAACCAGGTCTGCTATATTGGAACAAAAAATTCCTAATCCCTGAATCTAGACTTACCCTGGGCCAGGCACTCCTCCTCCCCTCCCTCTTATACGCCGCCCCAGTTCTTACCAATATCTAGGCCTCCACTCTAAACAAACTCTAACAGACTTACCATAAAATAGCCAGATTCATTACTAACTCCCCATACAACTCACACTACTGCATTTCTTTAAACTCTCTTCAATGGCTTGAACTTCCCCAATTTCTGCTATCTTATCAATTTCATATGCTACACTCTATTCTTTATAAACCCTCCTTCTGTCCATCTCTATGTTTCTTAGTTTCCATCTATATCCCATCCCGGACCCTCCGTACTTCTAACCAACAATTACTTGATATCTACCACCCAAAAAGGTCAGTAGGCAAACTATCTACAAACACTCCCTTGCCCATTGGAACAAACTTCCCCTGGACTTACTTTCAATCTCCCACACCTCACACTCTAAAAATGAACTAAAAGCTTACTTTCTCATTTCCGGAACCTGCCCTTGCCATGATCCTACCTAGTCTTCATTCCCTTTATGTACCCTCAAAAGGGCCATACTTAGTACCTCATTACACCTCTCTCTCCAATGTGTCTACTATTCATTTGCATAATTTTATACAAAAAAAATTGTTATTGTTGACCTATTGAACTACATCAATGTAAAATTGTTACTTAGCTTCTTCTTAATGCAACTTTAACTTTATGCATGTAACCCAACATATGTGAATCTTTTTGTATAACTCCTATTATATCAATATTGTTTAAAATTGTACTTGTTTAAAATGTACTACTGGAGCTTTTCTCCTCGGGTCTCCACTGAAAATGGGCCACAAGCCCAGATGGACAAACCCGGTTAACAAATGTCAATAAATAAATAAATAGTGATTATGCTATACCTTCCCCCTCAATTTCCAACTATCAGCATATTTTGTTATCCATAATCCATTACCCACTTTCATGTCTGGAAACTATAGTCGAAAAAGAAATGGCCCTCAGACCACCAATAACCCCTATTGTAATAAACAGGTAACCACCCTGGCTTGTAGTGTACTGTTGCTTAAACAGTGTTTTACTCATTGAAATATGTGTGAATCTACACTTACTGTTTTAAACGTGTCAGTTATTCCCTTATGAGGCAAAGTGCCGAATACCTTAGCAACAGCAACATAAGCAATATACACTTTCAGCCATTTAAGTGCTGTTACAACCACTTCACAAGACTTGTATCGCAAGATCTCCCCTTAATAAACCCATACTATTCTATGTCTAGTAGAAGTAAGACCTTTGCATTATTTTAGATAAGTGCCACTTTGATTCTTTATGAGTTTATATAGAATATGGCCAAGCTGATGGGTCTAGGTTTGATATGATCCCACCAACTTTAGGAATTAATATAACTGCAGCCTGCTGCCATAAGTAAGGGATGTACCCACATACTAACACTGTATTTAATGTGACTGACCGAGGTTAACTCAGGTTTCCCTTGCTTCTGTCTAGAAAACTAGCATGCATGTTATCTGGATTTTACTTGAGGCAGTACTTATTAACTGCAGTAATATAATGCATGTCTCCCCTTATTTCTAAAAGGCTCTGATATATTTCTCTTCACTGTGAAGTTTGCATAATTTTCTGTAAGTATGCTTGCTATGACCCGAGTCTTAATGCTTCCTTCTCTGCTTACTGACATTACATTCACATTTTATTTCTGATGTAATTAAATATCGACTTATTACCGCTTTCAATGTCTGAGATTAAGCTGAGCTCAGTATTAGATCTAGAAAATTTGTCAAAAAGCAAGTACTTCTTTCTCTGCCATATGTAGCATCAGTTTTTGTTTATTTACCTATATATTTGTGTTACAGGTAAGTGTGCTGAAATTATAAATGAATGTATTAAAAAATTAAACTTGTTACCAGTCAGTCAGTGTGACATAGCCATAAGATATATCATCATTAATCCCGTTCCCATTTTCTACATGATATTGGGGTGTCAAGTTAACTGTTGCCACCTCTCTCTGAATTCAGTGCAGCTTTCTTACCTTCTTTGACAGTCTTGCCTGACTATTTCAGGTCTTTCCTCATACAATTCATCCATCTGTCCACTGGATGTCCTCATTTCCTCTTGCCTTTTTCTTGTCTCACCTAAATAATTTTCATCAAATTGTTTTCTACTTTCTTACACCTGCCAAACCACTATAATCTGTTTTGACTCTGTAACTGGAGTTACTTAGGCTTCTGCTCTGTCATCATTCCTCTGTCTGACCTACAGCGTGCATCCCACCACCCATTTCAAGTACTTCATATCTCTCACCTCTAGCTTCCTCAACTGCTCTGCCTTCACTGTCCTGACTTCTGTACCATACAGAAGTACTCGTCACACCAATGTTTTGTACACCTTACTTTTCATATTATTTAGCATTCTTCTGCACAACACTACCCAACACTCTGAGCCAAGTTAGCTGCAACCCCTCTTATTCTAGTTTTGACCTCCTCATTCAGACTTCCTTTCTCTTCAACCATCCCTCCCAGATACATGAAGTTGCTAACCTGTACTACTTTTTAAACTAACCTGTACTACTTTTTAAACTACCACAATTTTCAGCTTCTTCTGATTCATCCCATTTGCTGACATGACAACTGTCTTGTCTATACTCAGTTTCATCCCATGTGCCATCACTTTTGTATTCCTCTCCCCCTATCATTTACTGAAGTTCCTGTTCCTCGTCTGTTTGTAATGTTAAATCATCTGCACACAACAGCTTTGTTAATCTTTCCGTTCTAACCTGTCTGCTAATGTAGTCCATCACAACTGTGGACAACAGTGGGCTGAAAGTTGAACCCTGTTGAACCCCCACTTCCAGCAGAAACTCCTCTGTTTGAATTTGTGAAATTGGGTCTCAATACATACCCTGCATTAATTCTATCAATCCATTACAGGACTGTCCAGATCAGCTTTCTTGGGAATCTGTCATATGCTTTCTCCAAGTGCAGGAATGCCCAGTTGGACTCTTTCCTTATCTCTAGCTTCTTCTCTACTATCTGTTTCAGTGCAAACATTGAGTTGAGTGTGCTCCATTGTGATCTAAATCTGAAATGTTCAGCTTCCACCTTAGCTTCTAGTAGTCTGCGTATTCATTTATCAGTCACCTTCTGGTGCCAATTACATTTTTGTGCCACTGTACAAGAACGAAGGGGACATCTATGACTGTGGAAAGTATAGCAGCATCAAACTCCTTTCACTCTGCATGAAAGTACTGGACAACAAATATGGAGATTGTTGGAAAGTAAGATGGGTGCCTTAAGCTATATGACACATTCTAAATAAATACATACGTTTTGATCTTTTCTACTGAGCTTTTGACAGAAAATTGTATAACCTCTCATTATAAATACAGAAAGAAGCTTTAGTATATGCATACCTGAAAAAGAAAATAACACTTTGTAGAATGATACAACACTTGAAATACAACAGTTTTGCTTGCTAAAGCCCATTAGTTACATGCTGATATTAATTAATTGCAAAATCAATCACCCATCTGCTAGCTGATCAACAGAAATAGTTTATTTATTGCGATTCTGATTAATGTAGTAAAAAAAAAGAAAAGAAAAGAAAAGAAAAACACCACAGCCCAGAATACAGCTGATGAGGAAGAAAACATTAAAAGGTACTTACAGAGTCCCACTGGAGGATGGTAAGATAGTAACTACTTTTATAAATTCCATGTTGTTTAACCATAACATACTCAAAAGAGAGACAACAGACAAGTGAGTGGCCTTTCAAATCACATTCCAAGAAATATAAAAAAAAAAAAACATTCTTAACACAGGTAATAAAGTTCAAAAAATTAGCAATTCATGGTGTAGGCTGTCATTTGCAATAGTGAATATGCAGGCCAACCATACTACTTCAGGCAAATAGCCGAGCAGGCAGTTTTGCAGGCTCATTAAGATAAAGCCATATTCTCTCTTTCTGAAATGTAAACAAGATAAACATTATTATTTTCCATGTATTTTTATCATGAAAATTGCAAACCAAAATATAATAATCTAAAAAAAATGATCAATAATTTGATTTGGGTCAGTTTTTTACTTGTTATAACAACTGACAGATGTTTACAAATTTTGAAACGTGTGAGGGAAGGGGTGACGGTGATAGCGTAGTTCATATTCTGCTCTCATCATTGTCTATCTTCCTTGAGAAACCAACAGTATTTGACATGCTCACTAACTGGCGGAACACTGAAAACTATTCAAGCTCCCATTTTTCTGCCCTCTTTGCTCCTTTTATTTACCAAACCATGGGAAGCAGATCATGAATGCTGTCACAGCACAAGCTGCCTCTTTTAACACAGCATGTTTACACTACTTGACACATGGTGAGCAATAGTCACGTTGAGAAATGTACATAATCTCTGTTGTAGATGCTCATTCAAACCTTGTTTGCTGGGTTTGCCTACTGCAGCACATATAGCATCTACCACAGCTACTAGAGAGCTTAGTGGTTCAGACCCCCCCACATTTCTGCCACCAAGAAATAAAATCTGACCTCAAGCCATGCAATCTGGCATCACTCGGCCCTCTGGCATCCACCCTAACAATCACACCAGGTATGGAGGCACTGCAGATGAGAACCCTCTCATTGTGCTATCAAGTCAGCCTTTTCTTTTTTTATTTGCTTAAAAAGTGAAGCTCTCTTACCAGCCATTACCTGACAAAGGTATCTATAACCTCAACTACTTGTTCTTAGCTGAGTCTACTACAGATGACAAAAGGAAAATTGGTCAAACAGCATTTTTTTCATCAAATCCTCGCTGAATTCTTTCATCACTGAAATAAGATAAAACTACTCATGTGAGGGGTAGACTCCTGCATCCTTCATGTGAGGGGAGGGGGTCCACAGACAGTTCATACTGTATCTGACACAGCAATAGCTAGGGTAGGTTAAGTCAGACTGTAGAACTGCTTTCAGTAACCAAGAGATCTGCCAATAAAATGCTACTCAGACAATTTTTCAGTCAGTAGTCATGCTTTCCTTTTTATTTAGGGCCAACAAACTTTACAGTCTTCCATGGACTGCACTATTAAGAGAATTACTCTAAACATGGAAGAGCTACTTTTTTCAGAGATTATACTAAATATGCACAGGTGAATTTAAATGCATTCGATCAAGAAAATAACACTATGATGCTCTATAGAATTTATTAAGCCTTTTTTGATGTTCATAGTCATAGACGCTAAACAAGTTTCTGCAATACATTCCTACTAAATCTATATGAATTTATTGATACAACATCCAACAAACATTATGTATCATTACCAATTGTGCAGTTAGTGAGTTAGTAAATAGAACTAGTCAAATTTAATTATGTTGCTGTAATCTTTAATGGCACTTAGAGGTAACTGCTGCTGCAACTGTGGTTTCATAGTTTCTAATACTACTGCTGGTACAGTTTATAGGCTATTATGACTTTCTTCCATGGGATCAAGCAGTATCTAGATTTTAAGTTCTGCTGGATCTGTAAGTTATTGCTGCTTCTCCATTGAAGCACTATAAATTCCTCTTTATCCCCCATAAGCTCACAAGAATTTAGCCTCACAACAGATTTAAATTACAGAAGAGTCACTTTAATAACTAACAATTCAATGATCAAAGCAGGAACCAGTGGTAACTGTATGTTAATATATTTTGTTTAACAGTTCTGCATGGGCAACGAAAATATTCCTAACACTGTATTTATATTATTGCCTTTTATGTTTTTAAGGCAAGGAATTACTGGAGACCCTGAACAAGCATCTTTCCTATTACACTGAAAAAATGTACCTTATGGAAAAATTGTAAGCGTTCTGTTCAAGAAAATCAATGTGGATAAAATGTCAAATATGGAGCTTCCTTCACTGCTCCTCATGCTTGCATATATTTGTGCATGTTTTTCTCAGAAAAAAAAGAACAACCATCCTTCCCATATGAACTGAAAAAATACTTTATGAGAAAGTAATCAATCAATTCAAGAAAATGAATATGGATACAATGTCATAAATTGTGTTTCCCCAACTGCTCTTCATGCTGACATATATTTGTGCATAGTTTTACTTTAAGAATAAAAAATGTTATGTGTGGACTGCGTAGCTTTCATAGAGAGAATATGGCTTTAAAGTGCATATTGTGCATTGGCAGTTGACAAATGCATGCATGCTACATCGCATTAAGGTCACACACTACAAATTAATTTCTGAGACTTCAAGCTCTGTGCAAGGCAGATTGTCAAGGTATAGAGAAAAGCATAGAACTACAACTGCTTCCTTTGGAAGAAAAATGGCACAGGCATTGAATTTTTGTTCCTTGGTTTCAAAGAAAAAGGAATATCATTTTAATCCCAAAAAAATGAGAGGAAATGCATTTGTCATGTAACAAAATCATACTTATGAAATAAGCAACAGAACAAAAGGATATAAAAGTAATTTTACTTATGGTCTAATTATTTTAATGAGTTTGGTGCAAAGCATTATGGGCAATTGTTATAAATTCACATTAATAGAAGGCAGCATGTGCTAGTTCATCTCTGCACAGGGCTGAAGAGAGGCAGTAAGCTTCCACAATCAGGCTGTTACTGCAACCACTGATACAGTTTACTGTGATGCATCATATCATCTTTTCTCAGGTCAGGAAAATAAGATTACCCACTTTGGGGAAGAGAGCTTTACTTGTGTTGTTCCCAATTAGGATGACAACATGTACTTTTGTTTTATATGTTAGAACTCTATTATTATTCTTTGACTTGAAACATTATTTAATATATGCAACAGTATATAAACAGGCAAAAATCTGGATGATCCTTCTGCATACAACACTGTTATGCATGTCTTCTATATATATATATATATATATATATATGTATACATTTTTTGCGTCTTAGACTGCAGTGAAATAAAAGTTAGCTTGATCTTGTCTACCTTTTTTAAGTTTGAAACATTTTACCAGAGAATTGGTTAATGCATGTTTTTAAGACTTTATAACCAATTAAAAACTTTCAGATAATAATATATTGGTTTTGTTGCCGTACTATTTTGTCTTATTATAAACACATTGCGACTACTTGGGAATGTTCTTGACCTTATACATGTAAAAAATATGTTATCCAGTTGTACTTATGGCATCATAACAATTTCCATGGCATTTTTATTTTTTTGATTTGTTTTCTAACCATGTTCTCATTTCCCCTTCTGGCTATGGATGTCCTCTACCATAGCCATTTTCTACAACCTTCCCACGAACTTTTGTACGGAAGTTATAGTTTAGTGGATATATTTATTAATGTTCTCTTCACAATACCTATTTGGGGGGCATATACAGCCTAATAAATGTATTCATAATCCAAGGGAGGGTCAAATAACTCAAGGAAAATGATGAATTACAAACTGGAGACCCTACAGAAAGGCAGGCTTCTGTTACTCTTCTCAGAAACAGTAACTACTGCTCCTATAACTGTTCTAACTACCGATGTAACAAACTACTACTACATTTAGGATTATTACATATAGGCATGTCCATCAGTAGTGTTGTCACATTTAACAGTAGGACACTTTTATGGAACCATAAGATTTTGAGGGACATGTCATATCCAAAATAAGTGAAAAAGACTAGTCTTCCCTTTTTTGTTCCTAAAAAAAAGTTCAGTTTTGTAGAATTTTTGAGATGTTTCTGTTCTTCAATATAATAATATACTTCAAACACAAAATAAGTCATTTATCCAGCTATTAGTGGAAACTTGGAAAGTATTTTTTGTCTTAAAATCTAAGGGCATTTGCCATTTTCATGTTTCTTCACAGGACACAGATGCCCAAATTTGGACTGTCCTGCATAAAGAGGGAAAGATGGTAATGCTACATTTATGTGCTTGAAGACATGTGGTGTGCAAGGATTCCTCTCTTACTCTCCTTGTTTTTTCTATATCCCCAAATGAACTTGCCAAATTGCCACTTGATTCACGCAGCTGGTATTACAGTACAGCCAGGTAACCTCCCACTTCACCACAGAGGAAGAAATGTTCTCTCAGGTGCCCATCACTTATACTATCCATTTAATTTCATTGACTGCTGACAACTCTGCAGACATAAAGAACCAATATAAAGACTAACTGCTTACAGGAAAGCCAACAGCGACTCTCAACAAGATGATTTCTGTTAAGTGTAAAAAAAAGTAGCAGACTAGTGAAGGAGGTGTCGAGGGGCAAGGTCTTTATTGTTATAATGTGTTCTTTGGATTAAAGTCAGGCTTTATAAAATGACTTTGTCTATGTTGTACATATGCATACATAGAGCAGCAGCTGAACAAAGCTTTCATGTCTGCACTAAACTGTTTTCAAACTATATACTGGAAAACCATGCTTAAAACCTAATAAATCTGGTATTTTAGCCCAGATTTTTAAAGGAACTGTTTCTCTAGCCTAGCAGTGTAAGTAGAGGATTAAGGCTTTGAGCTACAGTCGATGTGCTACATGGTTTTGATTCCCACAGCCCTCATTTGCCTACTGTGTGACCCTGAGCAAGTCCATTAACCGGACACTGCATGGGGGTACTGGGAATTTGGGCTAGCCCCCTTAATGGTCTTATTGACTGCAAGCTATATAATTATCTATGAACACTGTGAACTGATGCATACATTATGCAAACTATTACTGCTCCTCAAAAGTGGCTAAACAAAGTGCCTGTCAACACCAACAGTTTCTTGCAATCTGCATAATGCTGCATCCTTCCACTTTGGGCAATTCCCTCCCATTCTACCAACTGCTTTAGTCAAGCCAATTCATATATCTGTATCATCTAAGCCTCATATCTTAAGATGCAGTTTTAAGGGAACCATTTCCCTAAGTCCATTACTCTTGTCCACTTGTTGCCTCAATATCCACCTAAGCTCAGCTTCCTCAGCCCTATTAATTAGATCTCCCAATCTTAGATCCTCATGAACAAGCTGAAACACCATAAAAACAAAAGAATGTCTAGACCCACACAAAATAATATGCTTGGCTTAGTTAGATAATTCATTGTAGGTAACATTGCATTTGCACTTTAAATCCTGAATGTGTGTTGACTGGTCATGTGACCACTCCTTCCTCCAGGATTGGGCAATGAACCAGATTAGTTTTTTTGAATGAGATGTATTTTTATCAATGAAGTTGATGTTACATGTAGTTTTTATTGATTATGATTGGTTGTTACATGTTTTTTATCTAGATGTGTGCGATTTGTTATTAATGATCTGAACTGCTGACAGTGGCGCGAAAGCACTTAACAAGAAATGTATCGATTTATCTTCTAGCCGTGATGTGCAGTCTATGGTCATAAAACAAAACGACCCACATATAACTAATAAGAATAATAAAATAATAGCGGAACCAACTGGAATGAACGAAGAAAACTTTAATGAAACATTCACTTGACAAGGCAATAACTGAGCGCTTTCACCCGCCACAACGCGGGTTTCATCAGAGTTACAAGTTAATGGAGCAGCATATTATTTATATATACATTGACCAATAGAAATCTTTCATTAATTATCCTATGTAATTAACAAATATTTTATCATCACGTCTTAATAATCACTTAATAACTTAATAACCTAAATAATCAATATTTGTATGGCTTGACTACCATGGTAAAAAACTCAATTACTTCAAATTCATATAATGTGCATAATAAATAAAATAAATCCAATAAAATATAATATAATTATAAATATAGCAGCTAATGCAATATAAATATACTATAAATAACATTAAATATTAAATATTTAAAAAACACTTAATGAAAAAATATACATATATATATCTATATCTACATATTAATTATATTTCATAAAAATATATATATTTATTTAAAATATTTTTAACCTAAATTGTGTGTGCAATTAATTTTAGCTTACTAGCTATTGAAATTTGTTCATTAATACCTGGTTTTTTGCAAGCATTTAATCTCAATTGCCACAAACATTCCTTTAATTCCAACAAAGCATTAACATCACCCTCTTTAGACATGTCTTGTGGTATTCTATCTATCACAAAAAACAGGAATTTTTTAAAATCTGGACACACTGAACTATGTATGTAAAGTGCATTAGTTGTCTTTTTGTTTTTTATATCCCTAGTATGTTCTATTATTCTCTCTTTTAACTTTCTTATGGTCTTTCCCACGTAGAATGCTTGACAGGTTAGGCATATAGCCACGTATACTACTAATTTAGTGTTGCAATTCACGTGTCCCGGGCACCTTATAGTACGATGATGACCCTTGACTGTGACATAAGGCCCATCTCTGATGAATCGGCATGACCTGCAAAATCCACATTTATTCATTTGTGAATCTTTGTATCTTATCACACTTTCATAATATTCTTTTAAGTTTTTTCCTCTGCTAAAAACTACTACTGGCTTACTACCTAATTCATCCAAGATTTCACTTTGCGCATTAAAAACAGTGTCCCATACTTCACTCAAAATGTTTTTTATTTCATAAGCGTTACTACTATATGGTACTACCATAGCATTGGTTTTATTTTCGTTCTGAATATAATGCTTATTTTTTATTGTTGTCAAACCAAACTTGTCTATGGTCATGTTTATTGCATTTTAGTTGCCAATTTTACTGACAGAGAGAGAGAGACACTTTCCGCGTCCTGGTATTGGAGGAGTGATAAAGGCTTGATGACGTGGATAAGATTGTGAAAATGATCCTAACTTGGATAATTCTTTATCACACCACTCTGCCTTCTTTAACAGTAGCAAGAACTCTGATATTTATCTATGTATGTATGTATTTATTTGTGAATCATGTAAGCTCACCAGGCATAACTGCTTAATTTCTGGCTGACTAGAAACACTACCTCATTAAATGACTTGCTCATAGTCACAGGAGCAAATGGACAATGAGGAAATGAAACCCAGAACTACAGGAAAAAGCTTGTAACCTTCTAGTAGCATTACTCCTCTGTGGTGAACTGTCAGTTTTAAAATATTTGTATTACATGATCAATATCCATGATCACAAATGGAATTCCAGCATATCTTCATCTGTGTGACACACACAAATTAACAGATCTACCAGCTTATATAAATAAAATTGGCAAAAAATCATTATAAGTAAACTGGAATTCAAAATCTTGGCCCAGAAATCCAACACATCACTTGGCAGAGTGGATTACCTATAGGTAACTGTGCTTGGCAAGAAAAATCAAGCAACCCATAAGGAGAAGCACAAAGTGCTACCCTCTAAATTGACCTCTACCTGGTTACAGGCCACAATACCCACAGAGCAATATTCGAACAACAACAGAGAGCCTGAGGTGACCCCTGTAAGATGAATGATGAATCTAAGACTAGAGAACTATGTGATGTACACTTATTCACAGATGAAGGAAATAACAGAGGCAGTTTGTGAATACTCTGCTCCAGTTTTAAGATTTATTAACCTATTATGAACTGCTTAAAGCCAAAGTGACTGCTGCAGAAGCCTGCCACGAGCTCCTCAAGCCTGGGATCATGGATCAGGAAGACAGATCCAGAAGGAAAAACTTAAAGATCTGGTAGAATTCTGAAAGGTCAGGAAGGGAACAATTGCTTGGTGTTCATGAAGGACAAAATAGCTCAATGGGCTCAGATCAGTACTGAGGAACTAAGCCTTGGGAGAACTCAGATAACAGCATGGCAATCACAAAGTGCAGGAGGCTTCAACAAGTGCTGGTATGCTTTGCTACTTTTAGGCAGTGAGAATCAGTGTTGGCAAAGTTATAAAAACCTGGCATAAGAATTTAATGTGGAAAAGCAAAAATAGTTACAGAAATGGACTTCTTAGAAACTCAAAACAGGACAGCAGCATTTATACCATTTCAGGCCAAATGTACAGAACAGAGATTAACATTAAAAATGCTTTACACAGTGAGTCACCAAATACTCTTCCCAAGAGGAGCAAAAAGCTTTAGCTGTGTACAAGATACCTTAACGCCATTGGACGCTGAAGGATAAGTTCAGCAGAGATCGGGCATCACATCAAAATAAGCAGACACTAGACAAACAGAAGGTGCCAACAGTGAAAAATGCTCAAATGTTTTTCCTTTATTCAAAAAATATTCATCCCTAAAATCCAAAGCAGATGTAATTTAAGAGAAGATGCAGAGTGGTCAGGGGACTAATAATCTTAATTGACAATGAGTTGACTGAATAGATAAACATGTTAAATGATGGAACTTTCAGGACTGCTTCCAAAACATTTACTGTGACTGTCGATTAGTGTTTATTATTATTTATTTTATTTATCGGGAAATTCTGACTGGATGCAGGTCCTTTTTCAGCAAATGCCTGGGGAGAAAAGCTCCACATCATGTACATGATAAATAGAGATACAAAGTTGCAGCAACAGTAAACAACATTACAGGTTGTTGGGTTTAATACAATAACAAGATATTGATTATCAACAGTATATACAGTAAATGTTGCAAGTTAAGATAGTTTCTTGTCGTTTATAATATTAGTAACAAAGTTGTCAGATAAGATGTTAAAGTATGTAAAGACAACTAGCTATTTCTGACTGTGGTTAGTAGTGGCGATTGTATAATTGGGTTAAGAGTCTAGGTGGGGGGTAAGGGTGGGGGTGTTAGTCTGGATTAGAAGAAGGACAAAGCCAGTGCAAATTTAAGTGGAATTTGAGCGCAGTCTTGAAAAGGCTGCTGGAAGGTAGAGTAGTTATAAAGGGTGGAAGACTGTTCCAAAGTTTAGATATGGTACATGAAGATATGGCTTCTCCTGCTGAATTTTTGGGTTTGATAACAGTGAGTTGATTTTTGTTTCTTGATCTTAGGGGCCTAATGGGGTGACAGGGTTGGAGAAGGGTTTGAAGGGAAGGGATGTTAAGGGAGTGGTTAAGTTTATGAGTGAGGGTGAGTTGATTAAAGTGAAGGAGTTGTGGGAGCTTATTGACTTGTAAATGGTTAAAAATACTTGGATAATGTACTGCTCTTACGGACTGATGTCTTGTTTTTTCATTAACACTAAGCAATGACCATAGTTGAATTTTTATGGAAGTTTTACTTTTTTATTTTTTTTTTACTGTAAGAGTCAGCAATGATCATTGAACAGGACAAGGATCAGCATTTATGGGGACTTTTTTCTGTAGTAGTTACTGTATGATTAATAGCTGAGACATGTTAATATTTCTTACATTCCACTAATCGGTGGAACTAAGTCTAAGGAATGGATGAATGGTATTGTCTAAACAAGCTGTGGATATTAAAAAACTATGGAATTAAGGGGAGTGTTAATTTTGACCACAAGGAAGACGGTATGTTCCAATGGAGGTGTTGCAGCAGTGGCCACTGGAACATGCTTATCTAGACTAACAGATTTCAGAAATCTATCAACTGACAAAGGCAACAAAAAAACATTGTATCTTTCTATATGTGCAAAGGGTGTGTGTGTGTGTGTGTGTGTGTGTGTGTGTGTGTGTGTGTGTGTGTGTGTGTGTGTGCACGTGTGTGTGTGTGTGCACGTGTGTGTGTTGTATTTGCTCATCTGTTGCAGTTAGTATATTATTTATTGTTTCATAGGTGTATACTAGGCTAATAACCACTGGGGCCTTACAAGCCTAGCCATGCAACCCAAATGTATCCCATGAGTTACTGTGTCTTAGAGGTTACTTTAAGGGGGTGTATGTTCATTAGGGCATGAATTAACGGCTGCCTATGTCCATCAGAGAAACATATGCAAGATCACGGTGAATTTCTGACTTCCCATCCACTTGTCCAGGCTGCACATGATTAGAGTTAGGGAAGGGGTATGCTTTACATGGATGGGAAGCCTATTCCAGAGGATGGGAATTTTCTGAGATGCATACCTGTCCCACCAATATGTCCTATTTAAGTCACAAGCAAACTTTAAACCCCTAGATCTAGTAGTTCTTGTGCTATTTGTTTTGTAGATATCCAAAAGGACAATCAGAGCGGGATCCAAGAATGTCTTGTATGTCAGGCATAAATCACCTCTCAGCAGTCTGTAGGAAACACAGTATACAGCTATGGCTTTGATGTGATCTGCACAGGATATTGTGTTTATGCTTTCTATTCTTTTTGTGAGGAACCTCTGTGGACATCTCAGTTGTTCCATATGCCTGGTCTAGTACATATTGAAGGGGGCATGATACTCAATGATGGGTCTGATGATGGCCAAGTACAGTGCCACAGTGACTTCCCTGGACCTAGATGTCATACCCTTACTTATAAGTAGTGACATAGAATGATTTTCACACAACCACAGACACGATAGTCGAAAGCCAGGCTACTATCTACACAAGTCCCCAAATCCCTGACTACTGTGTCGACTTTTAGGGATGTTTCATCAATGAGGTAGTTTCCTCTGGGTGGCAGGCTTCCCAAAATATACTACTGTGCATTCCTTGGCATTGAGATTTATACTGTGGCTTTGGCACCAGACAGTTGTCTGTGTTAGACCTTCCTGTAAGATGTTATTATCTTGGAAGGTTTCTCCAGTTGCTTCTAGCTTGCAATCATCTGCAAACTTGGTAAGTCAAAGGTCCTTGACATTGGCATTGACTTCCAAAAAATAGATCCCAAGGAGGGGAAGACCCAGTACAAAGCCTTGAGGGACTCCACTGGTGACCAGCCTCTTTCTGGTGGTGGTCTCTCCAATCCTACTTTCCTGGATCCTGTCTATGAGCCAAGCTGGCTATCCAGCAAATTACACAGGGGTTTATGCCTAATTCTGTGAGTGTTTGCTATGCCTGGAGTGGTGGATCAAATGCCTTAACTATGTCAAGACATGCCTGACAGTTCATTTACCTGGCAATTAAAAAACGCAAATAAAAGGTATATGTCCTGTTCCCCACAGTAGTGTGATCCTGAAGTTAGAATATATAGTTAGGGAGGGTGTGGGGGGGCGAAGCCCCCCACCTACTTTGGTTTTAGTGAACAATAAAAAAACAAACTGGACAATATAAACCCAAAGTAGGTGGGGGCTTCACCCCCCACTCCCCCCCAACTATACTAACTCCAGGATCGCACTACGGTGATGAAAAGGACATATACCTTTTATTTGCCTTTTTCTAATTGTCGGGCAAATGAACTGTCGGGCAAATGAACTTTCAGCCAATTGGGCTGCCTGAAATTTCTGTTGGGCAAATGAACTCTCAGGCAAATGAAGATGATCTATATATATATATATATATATATATATATATATATATATATTTGGGAACTGATGAAGAATCAACAATAAAACATGAACAAATGCAAATAAAACTTAGAAATATTTTAAAAGACTAAAATTAACATTGAAAACAGCTCTGGCATCTAGGAACAAAGTCCAAACTATAAACCAATTTGCTATTCCTGTTCTAACTTACAGTTTTGGGGTGATTGACTGGCGACAAATGGTACTGGCTCAGTTGGACAGAAAAACAAGAAAAATGCTTCATGCTTATCTAATGATTTATAAAAATCAGTGTATACCAAGATTATATATTCCCCATTCTGAAGAAGGTATGGGTCTACTTAAAAATGATTTCATGTATAGATCTGCAATCGTAGGACTACATGCATATCTAATGACTTCACAAGATCCAAACATAAGAGAAAGTTCTAAAACATGAGGAGAACACGTCTAAGATGACTTTGCTGCTTAGTTTAGCAGAAGCATATTGGTATCAAGTGGGAATGGAAATCAAACCTAAAATAGATAAAAATCAAGAAGCAAATGAATGTGCCAAAAAACAAAAGAAAGAATATAAAGTGAAGGATCAGATGAAGAGGCAAGAAATGTGGAAAATGCATAAATATAGCTGTAAGTACAGAAAACTCCTGGAACAATCTCATATTGATCAGGATCTAACACAGGAATGGTTAAGCAGAGGTATATTTAAACCAAAAGATGGAAGGTTAATATTGGTGGCCCAGGATAGTGGACTACACACACATTGGTTTAAAAATTCCAGTTTCATTGAACATGTCAAAGAAACAGACAAATGCAAGTTTTGTAAAACAGAACTGGAAACCGTTGCGCATCTTGTTTCTGGGTGCGATATACTACTGGCAGAAGGCCTGTATACTAAAAGGCATAATAATGTGGCAAGACAGATGCATTGGGGATTGTGCAAACATTATAATATTCAAGTAGCTGAGAAGCATATGAAATATGAGCCAAAAACCATTATAGAAAATTAGGAAATTTATATCACATGGGATCACCCATTGCCAACAGTTCAAAAAATAAATGCGAGAAAACCAGATACAGTAGTCCAGGAAAAGAAGGCAAAAGTAATGAAATTGCTACCCCCAGTAATTACAGTGTCCTACATACAGAGATACACAAACTCATAAAATACACGGATTTGTAGGCTGAAATGATGGCAATGCAGAAGAAGGATATCCAGACAGTTCTAATAGTAGTAAAAGCAATGGGTCTCATAAAAAATAACTTACAGTCATACTTAGATAGATTATTGATACATGTAACTCTGTATGAATTGGAGGAGGAGTTAATTATGTGCAGGCTGCGGGTGCTGAGAACAGCACTTTTGGCTAACATCAAAGTTTGAAACAATACTAATTTCATGAACTTTAATCATACTTTGACTTAGGAATGGGGTGCATTCCCATTACGGTATTAGAAACCCAAAAGTCTTGGAGAAATTAAAAAGGTTCTGAGAATAATTCCACACAGGTTGCTGTGTTATCTGGATTTGAAGAGGCTTGATATTTTGACAGGTTATCACTTAATAGAAGGTAGTTTGCCTTGGTGTGGTTCCTAACTGTTACAGGGTTTGCTGAAATTACAGAATTGATTATTTTTTCGAAGTAGACTGTTTAGTGGTCTGACCTTACCAGAGAGTACCTGACATGGGGGGAGGGGGGCAGCATTCTCCCATATTTGTGAGTACCTGGGCCAGTATGTCCATACCTCTAGTAGGTGGTATGCACTAACTGGTTCATGGTATTTGTCTTTACAAAATCAAGGAATCTTTGCACCTACAAATCTGGAGTAATGTAGAATTCCCAGTTTATACAGGGATAATTAAAGTCACCCATGTGCATGGTATTTCACTGAATGCTAAGTGTCTCCAAGAGGTCTAAGTATGAGCTATGGGTTTCATAGGGCATAAAGGTTGACCTATAGCTTGCTAGGATATAGTATCTAACACTTTGGTGTTATAAATCAGTGGATTAGGATACTCTAATGATATGTAAGCATAGGGAGAGTGATTGATATCAGACAGAATACATGTTAGGGCAGGAAGTTAGTACTACATGAAAGCACACTTTTACTTTACTATTGGTAAAAGTTTGATTGCAGGAAAGAAAATTTAATTTGTGAGGTGCTAGGCACTTAAGATTATGCCAGAAGGGACAGCTGTCATTTATGTCTCTATGCATCTTGCTTGCAGGCATCTCAACAGCATGTGGAGATGAGACATGGTATCCACTCTCAAAATGAGGCAAATGTCTTTTCCTTGCAAGTGATATCCAAACAAATGTGTACAGTTGTATTGAGGATAGTTAACATTTGTTTTTTTTACTAACATGGGACAGACTCTTTATTAAGATAGTATTGCAGGAGCAGTATCCACCACTGATATTAGGAAGAAAGTGAGATACTGGAAAACTACTGGACACTGGGAAGGATTTCTGTTTTAAGCAAAGTCTGAGAAGCTGCAAAAGTAAGTCTTGCTGGTTATGGTTAAGGTCACATAATAAAAGATGCTGTTGCAGATACTGAGTTGGAATGCAAATGGGTTAAGAAGCCCAGTTGAAAGGAATTGTATTTTAAATTTGATCAGGGTCGAGAATGCAGATCTTGTGGTGCTGCAGGAGACTTACCTAGATAAGTAAGAGCATCAGAGGCCTGTATTAAGGGATTCAAGGTGGTTGTCAGTGTAGTGCGCAGTGGAGCTAGGAGGAGAGGAGAGGTTCTACTGGAACATAAAAAATGCATACACAGAAAATGTGAGGATCAGGAGAGTTGCTTTGTGGCTATTAAAGTTTCTTCACTACTACAAAGCTTAATATATTTCCTGCCAAGAACTAAAGTCCAGTTTTCCACTGGGTTATCTTAGATGTTACTAACTTTCATGAATGAGTGACTGGAATATGACATTTCAGAAGGCAGAAGTCTGGGGGTTGTTTGACTAAAAAAGGAAAAACTTGCAGGAAGCAACTTGTGGATTTAGGACTGGTAGAAAAATGGAGAAAAAAGCAGTAATTGTTTAGGGGATGAGGTCAGTAGAGGGCCAATGACTCACTGAAATCATGTGTTTATAGCAGTGAAACTACAGTCAGATGAAAGTGAAGTAAGTATCTGGCACTGGTGATTTCCAACGTATTATTTGAACATTACAAGACTAAGAAACCGGCTTAAGGAGCAACTGAATGATATTTAACAAGAGGAGAACAAAAGTTCAGTAGAAGGATGAGAAAAAAATTAAAAAATACTGAGGAAAAGATAAAGGAGCAGTTTGCAAAACAGGAGAGAGGGGAGAATGTGTAGAGGATTAGAGAATTATAAAATATAATGAAGTAGATCAGTGGCTGAGGGCAAACATTTGTGTACACTTTTAGGGGAATTGCAAAAAAATGGACAATGATGTAAAAGGTAGCCATCAAGGGTTTGTAATATGACAATACTAGAGCCATGAGAGCTCTAGCATGCAGACTATGTCAGCAAACTATATGAACAATGGTCACCAGTTGTGGGAAGCAGTCAGGAGACAGAGGCTGAAAGGGATAAAGTACTGAAGGTTTTAATGAAGTATTATGTAAAATTATACAGGGAATATAATACAAGGGAGTGAAGGAATGAAGAGATTCATACATATCTGGGGGAGCTTAATCTACAAAAATTACAAGAGAAACAGAGGCAGGAACTAATAGGGAAGATTACAGAAGAAGAGGTAATTCAAGCTATAAGAACACAGGCAAGAAACAAAACTCCAGGTGAAGATATTCACATTGGAGTGTGGAAACTTTGAGGAGAGGAATTAATTCAATATTGATTAAAATTAATGAAGATACTAGAAATAAAATCTGTACTAGAAACATGGAAACAAGGGCTTATAGTGGAGAGTCCTAATGAAGGCAGATATATGAAGGATCCAGGTTCATACAGACATACAACTATCTTGAATCATGATTATAAAGTGCTCATTACTATTCTAGCAAATAGGTTGGCCAAAATAATACCAAAAATAATTTATGAGGATGCAAATAGCTTTATTAAGGGAAGAACAACATTTGATAAAATAATGATAACCCTTATGATGATTAAGGATGTGCAAAATAGAGGTAAAACAGTGGGAACTGTTAGCCTAGACACAGAAATAACTTTAAACAGGATAGAATGGGGATTTGTATTTAAGGTGTTGTAAGAGATGGCCTTTCCTAAAACGTTTATTGATTTGTTACCTGCGTTTACCTGGGTTCTATGGGCCGGGTGAAGATGATGGCTAGTCTATCTACACAATTTTCACTGGCAAGGGGTATGAGGCAGGGCTGCACCCTGTTCTCTATTAACTTTGCAATTTATTGGTAGCTATTAGCCATAAAATAAGGGAATCTGAAATAGAATGCATGGGGCAATATGAAGCTAAAACTGGCTCTGTATGTTGAAATATCAATTAGACTTTAGGGCACACCAGTAGAGATTTGGGGAAACACTCAACTGACAGAATTTTGTCTAATTTCTGCATAGAGTATAAATGAGGAAAGGAAGTTTCTTGATCGTGACATAGATCAGAGTGTAAAGGTTCTGAACTGGCATGTCCTAACTCACCTCTTGCAACTGGGGGTGAGCATTTTAGGCTCCTACTAGAATGGATATTTAAGCAAAAAAAAATGGTTGAGAGATCAACTTGGGCAAAAGTGATTTTGCCCTGTGGACAGGGTTAGGGGCACCACCACCCAAGTGAATACATGAAAGCTATTCAGTCAGAATATCAGAATAATGGATACCAATAAGTATGGAAAGCAATGCTGATGGACAGGAAAAACTGCTTATACCAGAAAGGTGCACTGGAAGCATTTTTATTTTTGGTGGGGTGGGGGATTTACAGTGAAAAAACTAAATATTCATTCTTGATGACATTAAAGAAAAATAGGAAAAACTTTTAGCTACTCATCTCCTGCTCAGTGGAACACCTGTGGTCTAAAGCATCCCTCAAGGGTTTAACAGGTGATGGAATAAGGGAAAATAAATCTCTGCATTTGGTACTTATCAGGGATGCATATGGGTCACAACAGGGTCTTCCCAAGTTTTTAAAGATTTTCCTTACCACCAAGGAGCTAAGAGACCACTCACAGGTTGCAAGAAGGCATCCACTTAGGTTATCTGCTACAGAACTACACTCTCCAAGGGATATGAACTTCAGTTGTCATGATCCACTCCAACACTCTCATACCTATCCAGCATGTGGAACAGTACCATGCTCTCCCTTACCTGTTGATGGACCACATGACTACCATGGTTTCTGTACAATCAGTACTCCTACAGGTAGGAAGTCTAGAAAACCCTGTAGAGTAAGAACTGTTCTTACCTTCAGTATACTGATATGAAGTGAGAGTAATGCTGACATGCAGATGCCATGAACACTCTACCTACTGAAATGCATATCCCACCCCAGAACTGACTTGTACATGGTGACTACCAACAGGGAAGACAGAAAAGAGAAGTGACTGTCTAAAGAAAATTTATCATCATCCCTCAATATTGACAAAACTCATGCATCTTGAGATCCATGAGATCCACTTTGTGTGACCAGTGGATGTGAAGGGTCCACTGAAGACCATTCATAACAAAATATTGTGTGAGGGGTCATATAAATGGCAACTGCCATGAGACCCAGCTCCATGAAGCAATGATGGGTAGTTGTCACAGGAGGCCACATAAGAATGGAAACCTTGGATGGAAGCATGAGACCCTTACTCATTGGGAGTCTTTCTACATATCTAGATGTCCATTTTCCAGTCTACAAAGTGTCAAGTACTATACAGACTGCAGATGGGACTTGACTACAGTCAATGTTATCAAAAGGGACTGATGTAAATCAACCAGCACCTCCCTTACCAGCATTAGGAGCATTATGGACAGGACAATGAGAAACCAGTTATTCAGGTATAGAAACACCTTGATTCATTTTAGAAACAACTGAACTGCAACAAGAGATGCGCACTTTGTAAGCATCCTAGGGACTGCAGTGACAACAAATGGAAGTATACTGAACTGGCAGTCACTAGCTAAAGCTTTGAATGCAGATACCTCCTGGATTACTTGTTTTCTTATATAAAAGTATACATCCTGAATGTCCAAAAAGCACATCCAGTCTCCTTTTGCAAAACAAGGGAAAATTGTTTGCACTGACACCATAAAAAGGTGTATATGACAACAAATGAATTTAGGATGCACAGATCTAGTATGAGCTTGAGATTTTTTTTTTCTGGCAACAGAAAGAATATCGTGTGGTATCTGGACTCTCACCTGGATAGCTATTTTTTCTAAGTGGTTTTATGTACCTGTTTTTCTGCACCTCTTTGTGAGGGTTGGATGTTCAGCTAGGGAGATACAGGGGCACTAGAAATAAGTGAATTTTGCAATCCCTGGATATTACTGCATTACCAGTTCATGGTGGAGGGGATAAATGACTCCTCAATGAACTCCATAAGAGAAGTAAAGTAAGATCCTCAGGCCTGTGGCTGTCCTGTGGGAGGACCACATCTACTCAAGAATTGCTAAGAAACCCCGCAATGGCTATGACTTCTCCAAAAATTATACTAGTTGTTCAAGCCACTTATTGAGTTTGGTACGTGAAAATTGTAACCCCCTAATGGTGTTAAGGTTTTCCCTTTCTGCTTCATATCATATTCACAATTTGTGCTTTAACCTCAGACCAAAAAAAAACCCTCTAGACCATTTAAAAGGAACATTTAGGAATTTTACCTTGGTGTCCTTAATGAAAGTAGTCAATTTGAGCCACGGGAGTCAATGCTCTTGTAGAAATTTCATCTGCGTTAGAACCCACTCGTGTATTAATGGGGTAGCTGCAGACTGGGCATTTAAATGAAAGTTATGTACTTACCATAACGTTAAATGCATGTTGTATTCCATCCATTCTTCTACATATGGGTTTTGGATCTGATGTTGGAGCCGTATTCAGCCATTATAACCTTAGGATCCTGTGCCCAGGCTCCCCTACCTATAATCCCCATACACAAAAGGAGCTACCTCAGATCAAGTTTGCCCCCATAAATACTTGAAAGTATATTCATAAAGGAATAAGCATATAAACATAGTAGACAAAAACAGTCGACAAGGAAAGTACAGTTGTGTACACTTACCATAAATGTAGATGTTCGAGTGTCTTCACTGTTGCAGTCATGACTGTAGGGTTCTCCCCTGCCGGCAGGCAGTCCTCGGTCGGCCAGAATCCCAAAGTCTGGGTCCGGCGTCGGCTGCTCAGCCATGCTCCCCGACATCAGAGCGCCAGGAGTACAAAGCTGACAGCCGATGCCATATTCTCCAGTTTTTCTTGCCCCAGATGTTAGGTGTTCCAAAATGAGTAAGATCCCATACCCTTTGCAAATACACCTCAAAAGAAGGGTGAAGAAGGGAACCACACAAAAAGAAAAAATAAGAGGGGACAGGAGGGAGGGTAACCCAGACTGCAACAGTGAAGACACTCGAACATCTACATTTATGGTAAGTGTACACAACTGTACTATGTTCATCGTGTTTCACTGTTGCAGTCATGACTGTAGGGTTGAATCCCAAGCAGAATAAAAGGGAGGTGGTCATAAAGTAGAGGGGGTGGCTAAAAGGCCCTGCAAGACAGCAGAAGCAAAGCCTGCCCTAGACTTAGAGTAGAGAGGTAGATTGTAGTGCTTGGAAAAAGTATGCACTGAACTCCAAGTTGCAGCTTCCCAAATGTCTTTGGTAGGAACTCCCCTGAGGAAGGCAGCTGAAGTGGCAGCAGCTCTGGTAGAGTGAGTCCTTATACTCCCTGGGATTTGCTTTCCATGGTGTGAATAGCAAAATCTGATTCCATGAGCAATCCATTTAGAAATGGTCTGTTTTGAAATGGCTTTACCTTGGGAACTTGAAGCATAAGAAACAAACAATTGCTCTGATTTCCTAAAGTCCTTGGTTCTGTCCAGGTAAAAACGTAGTTGTCTGTGTACATCCAAGGAATGCAAGATCCTTTCCCCCTTATTTTGAGGACTGGGGAAAAAAGTAGGCAAGTGAATAGTTTGATTTAAAGCCACTTTGGAAACCACCTTAGGCATGAAAGTAGGATTAGTCCTTAAAGACACCCTGTCTTGATGAAAAATAATATAAGGTTCCACAGCCATGAGAGCTTGCAACTCCGAAACTCTCCTGGCAGAGGTAAGAGCTAACAGGATGGCTGTCTTCCAAGATAAAAACTTGAATTTTGCTTTCTGGGAACTAGAAAGAGCCTTGAGTAAAAACCTTGTCCCATCTCTGAAAGTGGAACCAGTTCTATGGCTTTCATAGCCAAGAGAGTTTCCACCTGGTTTAAGGCCTCTAACCATTGATGTTTTGGAAGATCCGGCCATCCGCTTGGTCTTGGTAGGGTATGAAAATGGAATTTGTAACCTCTTGAAACCACATCCAGAACCCACTTGTCTTGGGTTATAGGAGTCCAATTTTGGTGGAAAAGAGAAAGTTTTCCACCGAGAGGGGCTTCCAGGCAAGAAGTTTCTGCAGCCCAACAGAGGGAGTCATTGAGCCTGTTTTCTATGAGCTTGCGACCTGTCCTCTCCTCCCCTAGGGGTGGAAGCAGTCCACTGTTTTGTTCTATAAGAGGCTTGCGTTTGAGGCCTTCCTCGGGAGCATCTGTATCTACCCCTCTGAGGCCTGTCTGAATTGGGAAAGGACCAATTTTTTGTAGGCCAATTCCTACTAAATCTGGGTGGTTGTACTTGCAAGAAATCTTTAACCGTTTGCATGGATTTTGCCTTGTCCTCCATCTTCTTTATCACCTCTTCAGCCTTAGGTCCAAACAAAACATTATGCTCAACAGGAGCATCCAATAACTTAGCTTTTACTTGATCTGACAAGTTTTGTTCCTTTAACCAAGCAAGCCTTCTAATAACTGTACCAGAGGCAGCAGCCCTACAAGAAGCCTCCAAGGCATCAAATCCACAGTGTAAACCATGCTTCCCAACTTGTTCAGTGGCATGCATTAAATCATGTAATTCCTTATCATCTGCACAGGCGGAAATGGAAGTTAGCTTTTGTTGCAAAACAGACAGAAGAAATTGCTGGTATTTCAGCATATGAAATTGACAGTTTAAAGCCCTAAATGATAAAGTAGCAGAAGTGTACACTTTTTTGCCCCATCTTTCTAAAGATCTGGAATCCTTCTCAGTGGGAATGGGGTTTTTAGCAGTAGCGGCCTTAACCCCCTTAGGACCCTGAGAAATGGTTTCAGGATCAGCAGTAGGATTCTTGTATAAAAACTGGTGGGAATCAGGAACCCTATAATATCTGTCTGGCTTAACAGGAGCTGGAGGAAAAGAATCAGGAGTTAAGTTAGCCTCCGAAAAAGCATCATCCACAATATCCAAAATTGGTTGGATAACCAGGGGTCTATGTTGGGGAAGAAGAAGAAAATCCCTAACTCTTTTCTTAGATTCCGAGTACTCCTGTCCTTCCCAGTGAAAATGTTCTCTCATTTCATGTAAAGTTTCCCCAAAAGAGAAATCCTCAGGGGGAGAAGCCGAAGGAATGGATTCCTCAGCATCAGAATCCTCAATAAGGAGGGAAAGAATATTCCTGGTCAGAAAAAGAAACTGAAGAAACAGAAGCCTGATCAGAGGAGTCATAATACACTTCCTGCCTTGGCCTTTTACCTGGAGGGGGATGTGAACCCCTAATCATAGTAAGTAAGTCCTCCGCCATCTTAAGTAATTGTTTCTAAGACTTGGATGCCGGATCAGAAGAGGTCTGGGCTGTAGTCTTTGATTTGGAAGGAGTATTTGCCTTTGTCTTTGCCTTTATTAGAAGATGAGTAGGCCTGAAAACCCCTTCGGAAGCTGGTACCTGCACAGTGGCTCCGGACCCATCCGAAGGAGCGTTGTCCGAAGGTCCTGCAACAGAAATATTCAAAGGCCTAGTTGGCTCCTCGTGGGAGTCC
This sequence comes from Protopterus annectens, assembly GCF_019279795.1. NCBI lineage: Eukaryota > Metazoa > Chordata > Ceratodontiformes > Protopteridae > Protopterus > Protopterus annectens. The sequence goes on from NC_056743.1 coordinate 792,632,742, forward strand.
GTTTCGGCCATCGGTTCCGAAATGGCAGATGACAGGGGCTGCAAAAGCGCCTCACTGACGACGGCCAAACCTGAAGCTGGCTCTGCTTGTACAATATCATCCGATTTGGACCTCGGAGGCCTGTCTTTATCCTTGCGTCGTTTGTGAACTCCGGTAGCCGGAACCGAATCAGACGGCATTTTGTAATTAAAATGCCTACCGAAGTAATGAAATGCAAAATCGTACCTTCGTTTAATCGTACGTTGATTGAATCTAGCACAAAACCGACAAATAGCTACGTCGTGGTCAGGGCCTAAAGCAAGGAATACAGTAAGAATGAAAATCCTTATGAGGTATTTGCTTCCCACAAGAAATACAATTATTAACTTTTTCTGACATCGGACTGGAGCAAGAAAAAAGTTTCCCCAAAGGGGTACTTAGCTTTGAGAAGGAGAAGAAAGTCTTCGGACTGAAGTACGTTTAGAAAAAATTGTCAGGAGTCAGCCGACCGGCAAATGCGAACTGCTATCACTGCACGGCAAGAAAGACTGGAGAACATGGCATCGGCTGTCAGCTTTGTACTCCTGGCGCTCTGACGTCAGGGAGCATGGCTGAGCAGCCGACGCCGGACTCAGACTTTGGAATTCTGGCCGACCGAGGACTGCCTGCCGGCAGGGGAGAACCCTACAGTCATGACTGCAGCAGTGAAACACAATGAACATCTGCACATAGATCAGCTAAACCTTCAACAGCCAAGGCAAGGTCAGTTAGATCCATCTAAGAAGAGGACCACAGATGAGTAACACTATTTTGCTAGGAATTAAATATGGATGGGGACAGAGGAATAAATGGAATATGACTACGCAAATCTAATGTTATGTACATAACTTTTGTATATGGATTTGTCTTTTCCATCCATTCCTCTACGTATGGGGCAGAGTCCCCAGCTTCTTAAACTATTGGGAGGTCTCATAGAAGGATATTCCTGAGCACAGCTGAAACAAAAGAAGCCCTGGATATGAAATGGATATCTAACTTATAATGAGGAATGAAAGTGTGAACATTTGACCAAGTAGATGCAGAACAAATCTCATCAATGGGGACACTAGAAAGAGAGAAAGTCTGCAGATGAGGCTACGGCATTTGCTGAATGATCTTTACGTTTTGAAGGGAAAGGCAACACCTTCTCTTGGTAAACAAAGGAAATATACTGAGCCAGAAATATAGATAAGGAGACTTTGGATACTGCTTGTCCCAATTTAGGTTTTGAAAAAGACAGGAATAGCTATCAGACTTCCTGAAGGATTTAGTGTGATGCAAGTAAAAGCACAACTTGTAATGAAGATCTAACAAATGTAAAGTATAGTCACCTTTGTTTGAGAAATTTAGAAAGAACAGTGGCAAAGTTATGGCCTGACTGATGGAAAATACAGAATCCAACTTTGGTAGAAAGGATGGATTTGTCCTCAAATATACTTTGTCTTTGTGAAAAAACAATTAAGGGGGTTTCGAGGAAAGTGCATGTAATTCCAAAATCTTTCTGTCCGATGTAATAGCTACCAAGAATAGAGTCTTCCAGGACAGGAATTTCAAATTGACTTTAGCAGAAGATTCAAATGGGAGCATGTCAAGGACTGCAAAACAGCAGTGATATCCTCACGGAGGAACTGGGTCTTTGATTGAGGGACGTAAAAGAAAGATGCCTTGGAGAAAAGCCTTAAATAACCTAAGAGAGGCTACAAGAGAATGATCTTCACCAATGTCAAAGGATGAAATGGCAACTAATTGCACTTTGATAGAGGCATTACTAGCTCCACCTTGAAACAGATGAATAAAGAAATCTAACACTGCAGAAAGAGTAGGGTGAAAATGGCTCAAGATCTTTCTCTGAAGCCCACACAGAAAAGCTTTTCCATTTGCTCTTGGATGTCTTCCTTGTTGAAGATTTGTGTGAGGAAGATAAAATGTATGCAACAGAAGAGGAAAGCCTGGACTGCTGAACCATAATAGGAATTGGCAAGTGCTTGCATGCCCGGATGAGGCTCACCTGAAGGGTGGAATAACAACTTTGGGTCTAAGTCCAAGTCCCAAGGAGGGTGAACTAGATGTGGTCAGAGTAAGGGAACCACACCTGTAGAGGCCAATAAGGGGCAAAAAAGATGACAGAGACCTTTAACACCAATCCTCTCTGAAGAAACTTTGGAATCAAAGGGAATGGGAAAAGGGCATAAAAAAGTCCTGGGAGCCAAGGATGCATCAATGCGTCTCTGGGTGACTTCCCCTCATGGGGGATCCAAGTGAAGAACTTGTTGCATTTGGTGTTCAGGGGAAGAGGCAAACAGACTGAAAGAAGGATGGACCCAGAGGCAGAAAATCTGCTCTGCTACTAGCGGGATAAGGAAACACTCATGATGGAGCAGGTTGGAGCTCCTCAACTGTCTGCAAGAATGTTTGACTTCCCCAAGATATGAACTGCTACTAGAAAGTGGTGAGAATATCACCCATTGTCAGACATTCATGGTTTCTTGAAGCAAGGGGGTAAGATACGATTCCTCCCAGTTTGCTGATGCACCAATCTACGGCCATATTGTCTGTTTGAATCAAAATCACATCCAAGGGAATAGAGTTCTGAAAAGTCTGCAATGCTAGGATGACTGCACTCATCTTCAAGATACTGATGTAGCAAACAGTCTCCAGCTAAGACCACGTACCTTAGAATGTCCTTCCCAAATAATACCCCCAACCTAGGAGAGGCCATTCATGGTCACTGTGGCCTGAGGGGACCGTAGATTCAATGGATATCCCTGCGGAAGTAGAGGGGAAGTTATCTAACAACAAATGTGCTTCCTGCAAATGTTCATTAAAATGATCGGGTAGGATATTGGTTGCCACATGACTGATCACTGTACTGTTAATGTCCATTGAAACATTCAAGAAACCTGGACAGCAGGACCAAAGTAACAGAGGTGGCCACCATGGAACCCAGAAGTCAGAGAAATAATTGGGCCAGTGACTTCTTGAATGAGAGAACCTGCTGGGTTTGGGAACGAAGGGAAGATATTCATGCTTGGAGAAGCTTCATAATGAAAGTTGTCATATCTAAAAGAGCTCTAATGAATTTCACTGGGTAGCCTGCAGCTGAGACATTTGAAGGTTTACTGCAGTCCCAAGGTGTTCGCACAAGTGGAGCAAATAGATCCCTGGATGGGGCAGTTATGAGCCAGTTGTCCAGATAAGAAAACATCTGAAATCCCTGCAGTCGTAGACAAGCTGCTACTACTACCAACCATTGGGTAAACACCCAGGGGGATGTAGTGAATCGTAAGGGCAGTTCTCTGAACTGTTAGTGACTGGCTACCAGCCGGAAGCAGAGGTACTTCCTGCAGCATCTGCATCTTGATGTGAAAGTACATATCCGGAAGATCTACCATACACATCCAGTCATTTCTCTTCAACAATAAGAAAACAGACTGAACTGTGACCATCCAAAATTTGGCCCACGCAACAAACTTGTTTAAATAACTTCAATTGAAAATCAGTCTTGGGTTCCAGTTTTTCTTTGGCACTAAAAAAACCTTAAGCAAATTCTGGATCCTCTCTGGTCTGGTGGGACCTTTTGGATGACTTGATTTCTTACACGCTTCTCTATTTCTGAAGCTGCAAAATTCCATTTGTCAGGTTGGAACATTGGGAATCCTCTTTAGAGGTAGGGGATTAGAGTGAAAGAGAACAAAGTAGCCTATTCTCTGCATCCACTTGTCTTGAGTGATGATTGTCCAGTCCATGGGGTGCAGAGACAAGCGCCCCAGACTGACTCCAAAGCAGGACACTCTTCAGGAGTGCTGAAAGGGCTTCTTGGATAATAGACCTCTGAATTCTGAAGACCAACTCTGCCTCATGGGTGATGTGCATTGTTAGAGTTTCCCCCTCTGCCATGAGATGCTCACTTTCAAGACGTACAAGTTGAAAAACCCTGAGATTTTCAGAACCACCTTCTCTTTCCTGCCTTCTGATTTCTGAAGAATGTCCTCTGGGGAGTTGAGAATTTGATCCCCACAGCAGAGAGGTATTTGCCATCCTGTTCACTTCTGGAAATGGTCTCTAACTTTTGGACCAAATAAGGCTGATCCATCATAAAGCAGCATTGATGAAGGAGGTCTTTAAGTACTCCGCAAAATCACAAAGCTACATCCAGGCATGCCTTCTGATGGAAATACCTGTGTCGGCTGCTCTAGACACCCCCTTTGTGGCATTAGAGATGAGATGCATAGATGTATTAGACAAGGATAGAAGGGTAGTCATCTGAGAATTAAGAATCTGTTTCTGATACCCTTGACCAAATCTGTTTAAAAACTGGTTAAGTGTGCCAGGTAATTAAGCGCCCACAAAGAAAAAGTAGATGTGGTGTAGAGTCACATCTCAAACTTGTCGGAGGGTGAGATTCTCTACTTGGCAGGTGGAAAGAGGAGCTTTCTTCAGCGAGCTCCTTCTTGTTGGCTGCTGCCACAAACATGAATCAACTGTTGGACCCTTGCCACAATGTGAAAGGTCTTTTGGAGCCATTAAAAATTTGTCTAGCTTCCTGGGGATGAGTTCAACTGTGTCAGCTTCCTTCCACGCCTGGGATGAGATAAGGTCCACCATCCTATCTGCAGGGGATACCACCACCATCTTATCCACAGGGGTACCACCCCAAGAAGGTAAGCAAGAGCCAAAAGCCTTGAAGAAAAACAAATGCCTCACAAGAAGGTGTTTGGGAAGACCAACCCATCTTTCTTTCTAAGAAATTAAAGGATCTCACCAAATAAGATGTCCTCAAGGGGAGATCTGGGGGAACCTTCTCCCTCATTAAAATCAGTATCTGTGTTGGGGGATTCCTCAGGGGAACCTAAGTGTCTCCTCTTAAACTTGTGTTTTCTGGGAACCTCTTCTGTGGGTTGCTCAGCAGAGGACTCAGAAAAGCATAACGTCTCATGGGGGAGAAAAGGATCTGTAGGCAAGGAGAAGCCAACAAAATAAAAAAATTATGCTAGGAAATTCTGAAACCTGCAGTAATCAGTCTAACAATAGTTAACAACAATAAATTTTTTTTATACAAAACTGTTAACAACAAAAGTTCATTTTTTAAGAAATGAAAGGTTCAAGAAATTAGGTGGGCCTAAGCCCGAAAAAGAGGAAAATAACTTTCTGACAGGAGATTTCTTAGCCATACTGTCAAGAAGGAAGTAAAAGTACAAATATATACTCTATCTAGTCATACTACTGTCTAAAGTCAGGAAAAAGGTCATTCACAACCTTTAAAGCTCACATATTTGGACTAGTAAACTGGACCCATTAGGGAAACCAGAATGCCACTTTATGCAACAATAAAGACTAAGAAAGGAGAGATGTGAAACATTATAGGATGGGGGAAGGTACCAAACAATCTGGGAAAGGCTGGATCCAGCAGTCTTAAATCCTGTGACCTTAATCCTATGAGTTACAGAAGATGGGGCCAACCTACTAGTTGTTATGTTTTAAATAGATAAGATTTTAACTCTTTAATTTAAATTTGCTGATATTTGACTGAACGATAAATCCCAAACCATTATTTTAAAAGTAACCGAAGCTTAAATTAAGATTAAAACAGTAAGTGTACTCCCAGTGCCAGTACTAATTAATCACCATAATTACCTCAGCAATGGACACTCACACACATACAGTAATTAGCACAAGACCAGACATGGACAGGTAGTTATAACTGACAGAGTATGCACAATTTTTTTGTGATTGTTTTCACAAAATGGGCTAGCAATAAAGGAAATCAAAGAGATAAATTCAGAAAACCATAAAACAATATCTGAAATTTAGTTGGCAATTCACAGTTTATAGAAAATTTGGGCCTTCTGAAAATGTCCGACTGCCTTTTCCAAAGTATTGCTAATGAAAAAGAAACTACCATTGGGCACTCTAACGGTATGTTGTTAAATGTTACAGTCAGAGTCAAATGCAGAATGTGAAACAGTTTGAGTAGTTTTCTGTTGGCTTTAAGAAAAACACAACTACTATGTAACCATAGTTTTCCCTGGTATATTCATTAGATTAAAATTTAAGCAGATAGCCAGCACCCATAATAGTTCTTTGGACTGGAACTTGCACTCTGAGCTGCTGTAGCGTTACTTCAAATAAGAATTTATGGATAACACTGTACTGAAGAAAAACATATCTAAAATAGCTCCTTCTGCTCATGCTAGGGCATATCTTACAATGCTAAAAGGCACAAGAAGAAGTCTGCAAAGTACCGGTCTGCAGTACTCGTTGCATGATGTATTTTCCACCTTGCTGGCAATTTATGGTAAGGTAAGCCCAAATGCAATAGAGCTGTAACCATATAACAGTACTGGAGGTTCTAGAGGTCAAAGTACTAACATATGCTCAGTTTGAAAGTAAGTCTGTAACTCTCAGTCTACCTTTGCTGGAATTCCTAGCTAGTACTATGCTAAAACCTATACCTATTTCTTTAAAGCAATCACCTCTCTTTCTCGGTTTCAGAATGTTATTAAAAAATGTAAATATGTGTATGTGAGTATGTGTGTGTCTGTGTGTGTGTAATATATCTATGGAAAGATTCCACAGTTGACCATTTCTAATATCGTATGTGTTTAATGCCAGGAGCAGAAGTGAATAATCATTTGATTGCTTCTGTCTGGGAGATCATGGAACAGCAGGCAGGTGGGAGTTCATCCACTCCTCATTGTTGTACAACCTCAGAGTTAGCAATTTAAGAAGGGCGTGTTCAAAAAACATGTGAGTTTTGTTTTTTTTTTCTCCCCCCCCCTCATTATTTTGACTTTCAGTCCTTTGGGATTGATGTTCAATGTTCTGCCATTCACTGTTTTTGTAGTTCAACACAAATAAGTCTGTGTATGTATCCCTCTCTCTCTCTCTGTGTATATATATATATATATATATATATATATATATATATATATATATATATATATATTTATGTATATATATATATATATATATATATATATATATATGGGTTTACCTGAGAATATCGAAACCTCATATTAGTTAATCCCATTTCATCAAATTAAAAATATCGAATCCTCATTTACGTGAAACCTTAAGCCAGTGAATACGTTCATCGGGAAACTAAATACTTGGCCATCCTGGAGGTATTTGCCCTTTTCCCCCACTACAGTGCAATCACTGAGTTGGTATATATAGTTGGGGGGGGGGGGTGGGCTTTAATTGCCTTGTTGTGTGTATGTTGTCCTGGTGACCAAGTGGTTAGTTACCCGGTGAATGTTTTTGCTGGTTTAAGATTTTGCATAACTGACGATTCAATACTGTCATTTCAATGAAATGGGATTTGTTTATATGGAGTTTCAATATTCTGAAGTAGACCCATATAAATATATATATATATATATATATATATATATATACACACATACACACACACTCTCTCACACACTCACTCACACACACACACGCACACATATATATATATATATATATATATATATACACACACACACACACACACACACACACACACACACACACACATACATATGTATGTAATATGGCTCTGGTTTATTGATTAAACATGTAAAAAACAGTGATTCATTTGATCTAAACTACACATGACTGAATCACATTTGATCAAAAACTATGTTGGCTTATAGAAAATGACTGTTGGTTTGGTTTTGAAGGATAGGAATTATAACACAAATTAGTGTGAATCATTGCTGGTTCCTTGCTAATGCTCACTGTTAAGTTGTACCTCCATGTCTAGAAGCTCGTGTATGTGAGCCCAATGTGCCAGGAGAATCGTCTTTTCTCGTATTTGGAGTTAGTATATTTAAGTTAGGAGGTGTGGGGGGGCTTGGACCCCTGCAAAAAAAAGCTTTTGAAGACATACTTAGTGTATGTGACATTTTCAGTGAATGAGTTTTGAGGTTTTGTGGTTTAGATCAAATGAGCATTCAACTAAATGAAGCACATTTTTCTTTTCATATCAAATGACTCATATACACAAACACACACAATTAGAAGTCCCACAAACCACACAATATAGCATAGTCTCTCAAAATATGTGCTTTACTGTAAAACAACTATCACCACAGAATAAAAAACAGCAAACCAAGTTTTGCTCCTATAAAGAGCTTCTTCAGTGCATATTGATCATCCATGTCTCATGGTATTTAAATACAAGAAGACAACAATACTTCCTGAAAATAAATCACAAAAGCCATACAGTATACCCATGGAGTACAACAAAATGCAATCCATTTAAACATCAACTTAAAATAACAAAATACATTTTACTACCTATATATGGTATATAACACATCAACACTAATATAAATTAATTAAAATATTTCATTCAATCCAACCTTATCTGTTGCCCCCAGGGTAATAATTCTTCTTTCATTATGATGCAAAATATAAAAAAAGATCAAATTTATTCAGAGACAATATAGTCACTCTATCGGTACCTATAAAAATGAAAGTTATGTACTAACCATAATGACAGAACCGTGTTATCTTCTGTCCTCCTCAGCTGATGGGTCTTTGAATCCAATACTGGCCGCTCTGTAGACCTTTGGATCCAAGGCAAAGGATTCTCTCCTTATCCATAACACGGCCCTATCATTGCCGTGAGTACATAATTTTTGTACCCTATGTTGAATTTTCATCCAACCTCAACTTATTAGACAAAGTCCATAGCTACTACAAACCTTATGGTGTCATGGAAGTATATTCCACAGAACGGTTGAACCAAAGGAAGATCTAGATCAAGATTGCAAGTCCAACCTGTAGTGAGATATAAATGTATGTATAATAGATCAAGTAGCCGCTGTACAAATGTCAACAGTAAATATCCCAGAAAAATATGCTGCAGAAGTAGCAATAGCAAAGTGCTAGTGGAATGAGCCTTGTGATTGCCAGGCAGTGTCAAAATCTTCTCCTTATACACATAAGAAATGCAGTCAGACAGCTATCTCAAGAGAGTCACTTTCGCTACCCCTTTCCCTAATCTGACTGAAGAGAGGGACACAAACCATTGGTAAGTCTTAAGATTAGCTTAGTACTGTGCAATTAAAATCTGAGTTGACGAGGTACATCCAGAAAGTGTAGCATGTACTCTCCTTTAGTGCGGAAATGAGGGAATAAAATGAGTAGTTTAATTGCTGGATGATCAAGAGTTCTGAGCCCACCTTAAGAAGGAAGGGCTGTTTCTAAGTGATACCCTGTCTTTGTGGAAGACCAAATTCAGAGGTTTACAAGACAGAGCTCCAAGTTCTGATATCCTTTGAGTGAAGGTAACTGCTATTAGAAAAAGTGTCTTACAACAGAAATATTTCAGCTCAACAACAGCCCATGTTAAAAAGGGTAGGGGGCACTTGTCAATACTTGGAGGAAACTGGTAAGTTCCAGGGTGGAAAAGGTTGTCTTAAGGGAGAATTGTGAAGAAAACTACCCCTCAAGAATGCTTTAGATAACTTCAAGGAAGCCACATGAGTTTGTTTTCTCCTGTGTGGAAGTTCAAAATAGCAGTCTTTTGAACTGTGATCAAACAATAACTAACCCCATTGTGAAAAAGACCAGGCAGAAAGTCTAAGATGGCCAGGAAATGAGCAAAAAAGGATCTATATCCCAGCTGGATGTCCACACAGAAAATCTCTTCCCGTAACTCTGTATATCTTTCTCGTACAGGGTTTCTGTGAACATGTTATAATATATATAACCTGTGACGAAGGCCTGGAATGTCTAACTATCATTGGAACTGGGGAAATCACATGGTTATCTTGAGGACTCCTATGTATGGATGAGGCATTCCACATGGGTCAGACAAAAGGAGTGGAACTGGATACAGTACCAATGGAGTTGAGGCCAAAGATAGGGAAAACACACCTGTTGAGACCAAAAGGAGGCAATGAGAATCACTTTGCCTTGTCCCCATGAATTTCTGCAGGGACATCTGGACTGCAAGCACAGGAGGATATGTATATAGGAAATCTAGTGGCCAGCTGCAAACAACAGCATCCCTCATGAACTCCCCACACCTGGGGTATCAGGGCAAACTAACTGTTGCACTTAGTGTTAGAGGGAGTAGTAAACAGGTGGCACTGGAAAGTCTTTCAGAACTGGAGGATGAAAGAGGACTGGAATAGCATAACCCCTGGTTATGATTCTCTGTATCCATAAATCCTGGGTGATGGTTGTCCAGTCTAAGGGGTGCAGAGACAAGCACCCCAGACTGCCTCCAGAATGCGGCAGTTGGGCAACCCTTCAAAAGCACTACAAAGGTCTGTTAGAGAATTGACTCAAAAAACATTAACTCTGCGGTCCCCCCAATCCCACAAGGTGCAACCCCATTGTGACTATTCTCCCCTCTCTGCATCTGGGAGGTCTATTGTTACAAGTATCAAGAAAGAAGCCATGAGAATTGCAGAACCACAATTTCTACCCCCCTTTGGTTCATGGAAAAGGTCCATTGAAGGAAGGAAAACCATATTCTAACAGATAAGGTTTTGCCATCCTGTTTGCTTCTAGACAGCATCTCTTTAACCATAGGTCCAAATAAAGTGGACCTGTCAAAGACAGTATTAATGGAGGACATTTTGAAATTACAGATATGCATCCAGGAATGCTGGCGCAAAACTATGACATAGCCGGCTGCTCTTGACGCGTCACTGGCCACTTCAGAAATAAGGCACATGGGGAGCCAGCTGTGTATCCACAGAGTTACTGTATTCCACAAAAAAGGACCTTGAGTGAAACTTGAATAATTCCTTTGTCAAGTCCTTCTGAAAGCATGTTACATTGGCTAAGTAGTTCATTGCCTTCACAGCAAAGATAGCTGAAGTTTATACCCACTTTCTAAATTTGTCCAATGCCCTAGACCACCTATTAGAGGGATGGACAGTAAAGCTTTCTTCAGCCAGCTCTTTCTTGGTGGAATCCACTGTGGAACCCTTGCCCTAGAAGGGCCTATCTTTCAGAGAAATTAATATATTATCGGGTATAGAGAGATTGATTAAACCACATCCGGTTCCTTCCAAGTCTGCCTTGAAACTAGTTCTACCAGTTCTTCGGTGGGAGGGACCAGCCAAGAGGTAGACAAACAATCCCTAAAAGCCTTAAGGAATACTGATTCCCCCTGGGATGGGGTGCCAGTGGAACATCCCCCTTTTGTCTTAACTCCATCAGCACACTAAAGGTGACTTCATCAAGGATGGATCTGGGGGACCCCTTCCCCTCACAGACATGAGAATCTTTGGTATGGGAATGCTACAGAGGAGTGCGTATGGTGTATTTCCCCTGCGGAATGCATTGAAAGAGACTCAGAAATGGATGGGGATTTCACAACTTGGACTGCTTCAAGACTGCGGGGGGCTGGCTGTTGCAACATGACAGAAAGAGATAACAATGGACTCAAAGAGTCCAGTGGAGACATTGGCCAGTTCTAGGTGAAGAAAGGGTGCCTGCTCCCTTGACTGAGAGAGGATTCCCTTTAAGGCACTGAATGCTAACACCAAGACAGGCCCTGAAGCAGCCCCTGTAGATTCTGATTAACTCGACAAAGGCAAGCTCCAAGAACCCATCTGGCTTGCATCCGAAGCCAACACCACAGCCATGCCAAGAACTGAAGCACCAAGAGGGGGAAACAGCCAAAAGCTTTACAGTCAATCCCAATTACCCACCCCCCTCCCAAATACTGGCTCTGACCTTCTCAACTCTGAGACATGTCAAGATCCAAAGCAGTCAGAATAAACTGGGCCGGAGACATAACTGGACTCAAACAGATCCAGCATTTTAGATTTGACACAGACATCCTCTGTGCCCACTCGGATCCAAGGCCACCAAATCCAATGGCTGGATCAGATAACAGTATCAATCAAAGGAGAAGGTTGGATAATTCCTAAACCTCTGACAGCAGTTGGTAGTGGGAGGACCCTCAACTAGATCTGGATCCTCAGAAACTTCCACATCATCCTGTCAATGTCTGCCTCGGACAATTTCCTGGAGGACTGTGCCTATCTCACAGAAGAGACAATAGTAGGGGGCCTGGAAACCCTTTGAAATTATCTCTGCTCTTGTAAAAAAAGAGACATCCTGTGGCTAATGAGCTCTGGAGAGAGATTGGATTCGTAAAAAAGATTTGTAGGAGATCTAACACTGATGGATTCCAATGTCAAGGACAGATAAGATGGTATGAACAGTTTCAGAACAAGTCCAACTGGACCCAGTGGATCAGGAGAATGCTTCCTAGAGATCTCTTTCTCTTTATACCTTTCTTTCTCACATTCTTTTTCCTGTTCTCTCTCTCTTTTTTTTAAGTTCACTCTTCTTTGCTTTTTTCTGAAACCTTCTTAGTGGAAGGACAACAAGAAAAGATTAAAAAGAGTTACCTTCCCTAGCTGAGGCAGACAGAAGCCCCTTAAGGGCAAGCTTAGATCACCTTTCTGTTAATGTCTGGCCCCGAATGTAGAGCAGGCCGAGCAATACTGCTCCAGAAGAGTGGATGCTATGCAATATACACATTTAGTACCAAAAAAACACAAATCAGACCAGCAGAATTCCTCTCAAGAACAACATGTAATCCAAAAGTATAAAACAAGAGAGTAATACCACGGCAGGAACTTTAATAAACTAAAAACTTTAAAATACAAATATTAAGAGAAGCACTTTCGGGTACTAAAAAACCCTTCATCAGATCTATCATCAATAGAACTACTCACCATATTTATAAATGCAAATAACCAATCAATTTTATGACAATACACGCCAAAGCATTCAAATTAACATAAAAACAGGAATTAACCAATCGTTTATATTCTTCTTATGGTGCATCAAATCACAGCGACAACATAAAAGTCTATTGCAAATCCATCCAGTGTTTATCCTTATGAACAAGCTTTCCATTGGATAGGAGCTTGAACATAGATTATTCATTGGTTAGTTGCATACCAATAGCGATCTAAATACAGAGTTGTGACCGATCACATAGTATGATCACTGTTTCCTTCCATTTAATTTGGGTATCTTCGCATCAAAATATATTAAACAATATAATACTCAGAATTAACATTTTGTCAGAAAAGGGACCTATAGACACATCTAGTTAGTAATCACATTATTCCCTTTTTTATGTAAACTTAAGCCAACGTATCAAACAGATGTAAATACTATGTAAGCAATATGCTCACAACAGTCAAATAGTGTAGAATCACGTATATTTCTGTCTTCTAAACTGCATCTAAGCTTATGCATTCATATTAGCTCAGTTACTCTGTGCCAATGACTATTCATGAAGATTAAGTTCCCATTAAATCTCAGCTGAGCGCTGACATATTCATATATTACCCAGGTACTAATATCCCTTTACATAAAAATATCCCTTTTCATAAAATTCTAGCATCACTCTATTAAAACAACAGATATATAAAAAACAAAGCAATTAGCATAGTTCCCGAAGGTTACAACACGCTTCGTGGAATAATGATAAAGCGCTATGAAATCCAAGTCCTAATTAGTTGAAAATCTCAGACTAGGGCCTTGATTGGCTTATATTATCGAATCCAATTGCAGCAACTTCATTAGACTCTAAGGCTCTAACACTGGATTGTGCAAAAAACTACCACACCAACAACAGCTAACATTGGCTGCTGTTGGTGTGGCAGTTTTCTGCCAGACCACAAACCTTTGTAATGCAAAATAACTGGCCTGAAGAGCTAAGTACTTAAACCAGAACTAAGACGCTTTTAGAACAGACACATTAAGCCTTCAACCAGCAATTCCCAACTTAGAAAGATGTAAGCTACCTCTCCTACCACAAGAGTGCAGACCACAACCTTTCCTAATATAAAACAACTGGTCTGAAGCCCAAGTGCTTAAACCAAAAGGCTGAGAATAACAGTTACAATTTAATCAGGCTACTAACAAGCAGTAATAAATCCAGTAGAATAAATATAATTGAACACTTTTAAGAACAAGCAGCAAAAGCAAAATAAAGTAATAAAGTATGAAGAAACACAAATACAGTAAAAGCAGCTGAATAAAGTGTAATTTTTTAGGTTAAGTGGGAAGGGAGGAAACAAAAGATAATTCAAGGTTGAGAAATTAAGGAGTTGGCCTTTCTAAGCGATCTGTCTCTACTTAGTAGAATAAGCTGATGAGATGGAACTGGGAAGAGTGCCCAAAATCAGATTTATAGTAGGGAAGGGCAACTCAAAAGCCACCAAGTTTAAGAACACAACAATTGGGCAGGTGGAAGGGAAAAATAAAATGCAACCAGAGATCAGCAGTATTCAGGCAGAGTACAGCAAGCAGGCCAAACAAACTCCAGCTAAATGGATAGAATAATAGAATAAATTCTCCTGAAAGATACCTTTCAACAATGAGATCCCTTTGATGCTTTGTAAGCTCTCTGCGAACCATGGTTTTTGCTGTAGCAGGCAAATGAGTAAATGTCAGGAAAATCATACTAGGACAGCTGAACTTTATTTGGGGTTAATCAGAGTTCTCTTTGATTGATGGCAGGTTTGTACCCAAGAAGACTGAATGCTGTAATTAAATCAAAAGGTGCTTCAATAAAGTATTAGTTTAAGGGTGTGCACACTTATGCAACCAGTTTATTGTACATTTTTTATTTTTTATATTTTTCTCCGAACAGATTTGTTTGTTTTTCAATTGAATTGTACAGGTTATAGGTCACATTAAAGGTGGGTAAAGTTTTGAAATTATTTATTGCGGTCTCATTTTTTTATATCCCAAAAACCTGGCATTTTAACAGGGGTGTGTACACTTTTTATATCCACTGTGTATACATATATATATATATATATATATATATATACATATATACATATACATATATATATATATATATATATATCCAGATACACACACACATATATAGATATATAGCCATATAGATATATATATATATAAAACTCAAATATAATGTTATAATTCAGAGGGGTTGAAGAAATAAGGAAAAGTAGAATTTTGGATGCAGATCCTTGAGGAGAACAATACTGAGTATTATATTCATAAAGTATTCTAAGAGCTAAGCCAACATGAGCATGGAGAAAGGAATTTTTGTCAACAGGTATAACAGCAAAAGGGGACTGGAATTTACTCGAGAAAACTGGCAAAGGAGCCAAAAAGGTATTTGGAGCAAATAACTAGAGAAGGAAAGGTAACAGAGTGGGATGAGGCCAAGATGTTTGCACTGCAGGTTAGGGACTACTCTCTCTATCAGGGATTGATATCAGCGTACAAGTAAACCAAAAGGGACAGGAAAGTCATAAGTGAAACACCAGCTCTGGTACAGTTTTTAGATGAATCTAGAACATAATCTGCTGTTACAAACGGGATAATAAGTAAAACATATGAAATACTGCATGATAATTACAAGAATCAATCAGAAGAAGTTAGAAAAGATTGGGAAGAGAGAATGGAAAATCAGTTTACAAGGGAACAACTTGAGGGCATTTGCAAGGCTTTCAAAATGCAACCAAGTCCAGAAGGTTTAGAATTTTTGCTTGGAAGTGTTTGATTAGGTATTTTCATACCTAAAGCAGACTTCAAAGAATTTTTCCTCAAGCAGATGGCAAATGTTTGAAGTGTGATGGAGAAGAAAAGTAACTTGGATTATGTTTTTTAAGTGTGTAAGGAGCAGGCAGATTTTAAAAATGTCCTTAGATCTCCGTCAGAAATATCGGGGAACCAAATGGCTACAGTTAAGGAAATGATTCTTCTGAGCTTGGCACAAGATCTGAATTGCCTAGACACAGTAATGGTTGATCAAGTTTAATTCTACTGCCTGCCAAAAAAACAATTACTTGAAAATGGAAATCAAAATCTAAGCCAAGTGTATTGGAAGTAATGTATATTGTAAAAGATATAAAATAACTAGAAATTGGATCTTTAGAAAAGGGAAAGAGTGAATTACATAGAAATAAATACAATTTGTGGCAACAATTCAGGAAAATAATGTTCAGGAACAGGAGGAATAAGGTTCAATGGAAAGCAGGAATTGAGCAATTTATACAATGTTGGACTAATCAGAGTTGTTACAAAGAAAGAAAACATATGTGATGTATAATGAATGTAAATGAAAAAAAAATGTTAAAATGCTTTAGATTCTTTTCTATTAATGTGTGTGCCTATGTCTTAAGTGATAATTTAATTAAAAAAAAGGAGAAGCACTTATATGTATTACATATTTAAAAGGCAACTGCAATTAGACGATGACTGATGGCTTAAACAAATCACAGAGGAAAATAACTTTGTAATGATGTAGCAAACATATCACTTGTCCAAAGTGATGTAAACCAATAAAATTGTTAGAAGAAAAATGCATTCATATGTTGAAGAATTTGAATATCAATCCTTATGGTGCTGCAACACAGAGTAGAAATTTGTTGGCAAATGTTTTGGAATGTTTAACTGCTGTCACTGAAGCAGTTGCATTTGCACAGTTGAAAGAGGTGTCATTTTAGGTCTTTTTGGAACTGGAGTAGTGTTTCCACCCATCTAATCTTTCCTGATAATGAATTCCAACTGGAGGGGGTAAGTTTAAAGGAGATTTTGCATACTGTGAGATGAAAAAGCCCATCGTGACTTCTGAGTTGAGTAATCAGTAGAATGAAAAAAGAAGTTATGTACTCACCATAACATTCCATGTTTGTTGTCCATAATCTCGCCTTCTTTCTTGCTGGTAGGGTTCGGAACTGAGCATCGGTTCCGAATTGGCCTTTTACTAAAGCTAGAGAGCTTCCACTGGCTCGAGGCTACACCCCATACCATGATGCCTAGAGAAGGTAACCCAGATCTTGTTTGCAAATCATTAACAAAACAGAACTGATACCCTAAGTTGTTTGTTTGTCTTTTGGCTTTTCCCGGTTAGGGGTCGCCACAGCGGAACTCCGGTCCGCTAATGATTGGCAGTAGATTTTCACGAACACCGAGGTGCCAGCTCGACGTCCAACCTTCAACGAAGGCACACCCATTTACGCATGTCTTTTGAATGCCCGACATGCAGACTCCACACAGAAGGCACTCCCCGCACTCCAGCCGAGAATCAATGGGAGAACCTCTTGCTGTGAGGCAATAACTCTACTGCTGCATCACTGCAGATGGTAGAGAGTAAAGTATGCTTAGCCTAAGTCTTATGAGGCAAAAAGGGAACCAGAATACATTTGTAACCAATCCAAAAATTCCTCTCGATCCTTCAGGAGCGAAGGTAGGGGGAAGGAGGGTGGGACACAAGAAAGATGGTGAGATTATGAACAACAAACATGGAATGTTATGGTGAGTACATAGCTTCTTTATGTTATGTTGTCCTATCACGCCTTCTTTCTTGCTAGTTGGGACAGCGTCCCCAGCACCTTCTTTCTTGGGTGGCTCAAGGGAGTAGACTCTTTAGAACAGTGGAACCAAAGGAGGCTCTGTTCTGGGAGGCCATGTCTACTTTGTAATGAGTGATAAAGGTATGAGGTTTGACCCATGTGGCTGCAGCACAGATTGAATCCATAGGTAATCTTGCTTGAAAAGCGACAGAGGTTGAAATAGCTCTTGTTGAGTGGCCTCTAATCTTTTCTGGCAATTGTCTATGCTGAGAATTATAAGCATAGGAAATATTGTCAGTTAGCCATTTCGATAAGGTAACTTTTGAAACTGATGCACCTTTCTTGTTGTCTGAGAAGGACACAAATAATTGATCAGATTTTCTAAACTCCTTGGTTCTATGCAAGTAGAAAAGTAGCTGTACATCTAACTGATGAAGCTTATATTCTGTCTTGTTGCCATAATTTGGAAAAAAGACTGGCAGGTCAATGGACTGATTCAAATTGGTCTCTGAATATACTTTGGGAAGAAAGGAAGGATTAGTTCTAAGAGAGACTCTGTCTTTGTGAAAAACTAAATAGGGAAGGTATATAGACACAGCTTGCAATTCTGAAACCCTCCTAGCTGAAGTAATAGCTGTCAAAAAGACTGTCTTCTAGGTAAGAAATTTTAATTTACAGGAGGCAAGCTGGTTCGCATGGAGGGAGAGTCAGAACAGTCAGCACTAAACTGAGGTCCCAAGGAGGTAATGATTCCTTTATTGGAGGCCTTTGTAAGAAATTACATCTCAAGAAGGCTTTGCATAATCTGTGAAACATTATTTTAGATCCCATATCTCCTATGTGATAGTTGGAAATGGCGGCTAATTTTACCCATAGAGTAGCTGCAGCTGCACCTCCACTGAAAATCTCTGCTAAGAAATCTAAAAATGTAGTCACTGGAGCTGTAAAGGGATCTATATTATTCTTGAAAGCCCAACAAGAAAACCTTTTCCACTTGCTAGCATACAGTTTCCTGGTTGCCATCTTATGGGAGGAGACCAAAATGTGATGCACTGCAGGGGATATGTCCAGAAACCTGGCTAAGACTGGAAGTGGAGCAGCCAAGCTATCAATTTGAGAGATTGAATAGAGGGATGGAGCGTTCCTGATTGATGGGTCAGAAGATCTGGTACCGGGTCCAGAATCCAAGGCTCCTCCCATAGATGGGTCCCTAGAAAGGGGAACCAGATTTGACAAGGCCAGTGTGGAGCAATGAGAATTAGCCTGCAGCTCAATGATTTGGCTTTCTGTAGAACTCTAGGAATTAGTGGAAATGGGGGGAAGGCATAAAGAAGTCCCGGGGGCCAATCATGAACAAGTGCATCCCTGGGTGACTCCCCAAGAGGGTGGATTAGGGCAAGGTAGCTGCTGCATTTAGTGTTTATGGACATGGCAAAGAGATCACAGCAAGACTGGCCCCAATTGCGAAAAATTTTGTTTGCAATTTCCTGTTTTAGGGACCACTCTTGAGGCATCAGGATTCCTCTGCTTAATTTGTCTGGTATCACGTTGGATTTCCCGGGAATATGCGTAGCAATCAGAAAACATTGAGAAGATATTGCCCACTGCCATACTCTCTGGGCCTCTCGACACAGGGGTAGGATCTGGTTCCACCTTGATTGTTGATGTACCACCCCGCTAACATGTTGTCAGTCTGTATTGCAATCGTACCTAGTGAAAGAGAGTTCTGGAATGCCTGCAACACCAGAAGCACTGCTCTCATCTCTAGGACACTGATGTCCAAATGGTACTCATGTTCCTGCCAAATTCCTTTGACAGTCTTTCCCAGATAATGCCCCCCCCCCAATCTGGGAAGCATCCGTGGTCACTGTGGCTACTGGTTGGGGAGAGTGAATGGCCTGCCTAGAGTCACCTGTGTAGATTGAAGCGACTAGCATAGATCCCACTTGCAGAAGTCTGTGATGAAGATCTTGTGGGACATGGGCAACTCCTGCATGGGCCTTTGAGCAAAGAGTAGCCACTATAGGACTCTCATATGTAGATGTGACAGAGGTACTAGTGTTATAGCAGCCGCCATAGTGCCTAAGACCTTTAGAACAAACTTTGCCTGTACTTTTTTCTTCAAGAGCAATATGGACACTTGATGGCACAGTGTCTGTAACCAGTCTTGAGGCAATTTTGCTACCATTTCTTTTGTAATTAATTCTGCTCCTATATATGTAATATGCTGCGATGCCAACAGGGCAGATTTTTCAAAATTTATTGTAATGCCCAGTTCCGAACATGGATGGTGGTGGCTCTTGCCTTGGTTAGTAGATGCTCGGTGGTGGCAGTGAGGAGCCAGTTGTCTAAGAATGGAAACACCTGGAATCCTAGCCATCTCAGGTGAGCCTTGAATACCGCCATGCATTTGGTAAACACTCTGGGGGCTGTAGTGAGTCCAAAGGGCAGAGCTCTGAATTGGTAGTGACTGGCTCCCAGACGGAAGTGTAGATATCTCCTGGATCGCCCGTCAACTTTATATGGTAGTATGCATCCTGGAGATCAATGGAGCACACCCAATCATGTTTTCCCAGAAAGGGGAGTATAGACGGCAGTGTCACCATCCGGAACTTTGTTTTCTTGACATACTTCTTTAGTCTGCTGAGATCCAAAATGGGTCTCCAGTCCCCTGTCTTTTTTGGAAATAAAAAGAACCTTGAGTAAGTTCTGGATCCGATTTGGTCTGCAGGGACATCTTGGATGACTCTTTTTTTCTAGCAACTTTTCAAAAGGTTGCTTGATCCCTTTGACAAGGTGGGATGTCTGGGACTCAACTTGATAGTGGGGGAGGAGAAGAGAAGGGTATGTTGTATCCCCTGGATATAATCGACTGTACCCATTTGTCTTGAGTGATGTTCAGCCAGGCTTTTGGGTACAGTGATAGTCTGCCCCCGACTGCCTCCAGAGTTGGGAAGGCAGGCCTCCCTTCAGGAGCGCTGGAAGGGACTGCCAGAGAAGGTATCTCTGCCGGCCTGATTTTGTGGACCCCCCTCTGCTATGAGAACAGTGCCTTCCATTGTTGTTTCCCCCTATGCCCCTGTGGGAAAATTCACCACGTGCGTCTGGTGAAGCTCTTTGGGATTTATGGAGCCACATCTTCCTGCCCTTATGGCCTTTGGGGTAGGGCCTGATAGGGACGGAAAAATGTACTCCCATGGCAGAGAGAGTTTTGCCTTCCTATTCGCACCTTGTCAGAGTCTTTTACTTTTGGCCTGAACAAGAACAAGCTGTCAAAAGGGGCAATTATGAAAGAAGATTTAAAGGGTTCATCAAACTCACAAAGGCGCATCCAGGAAGGCCTCCTGAGAGCTATTCCTGTGCCTGCTGCCCTGCTCGCTCTATCAGCTGCATAAGAGATGACCTCATGGAGGAGTTGACTATGGAACCTAAGATAGCAAGCTGAGAGGAGACCTTATCTGACACCCCAGCAACTGTAGAACCTTGTTGGGTATCTCCCAGCTCCTTCAGCAGATCACCCTGAAGTCTGGTAAAGTGGCTTAGGTAGTTCAGTGACTGGAGAGTAAAGGCCGCTGATGAAAACATACGCTTCCCATATCTGTCCATCATTCTAGATTCATTCAGTGGATAGAGAGATGAAGTCTCAGCCAACTCCTTTTTGGTGGCCACCACCACCACCACCACCATAGCATCTAGCAGAACACCTCTGGTCAAAAATTCTTTGTCCGAAGGGGTGGTAATGAACTTATTTGGCTTCCTCGGAACAGATTCCACAGATTCTGGGGAGCCCCACACCTTCTGACTCACCACCCCAAGGAGTTGATCGAAAGGCGGAGACACCCAAGAGGTGGAGGGTCGAGAACCAAAAGCCTCCAGGTACACAGATTCATCCTCAGAAGGGTTTAGGGTCTTTCCGCCACCTGTCTGCTTTGGGATCTCTAGAATGTCTGAAAAGGAGGCATCCTCAGAGAATGACCTTGGAGACCCTTCTGAATCCTCTAAATCTGTGTCCGAAGTGACAGACTCCTCAGAGGAGTCTAGATATTTCCTCTTACAAGTTCTCTTCTGAGGG
The DNA here is from genome assembly GCF_019279795.1 of Protopterus annectens. NCBI lineage: Eukaryota > Metazoa > Chordata > Ceratodontiformes > Protopteridae > Protopterus > Protopterus annectens. The sequence continues at coordinate 792,654,153 of NC_056743.1, forward strand.
AGCTGTGGAGAGGCTTCAGAAGTGAGACTCACTTAATGGGGCATCCTGGGGCACTGGTTCCCTACACCTGGGGGGGGGGGACGGATGGAACAGAGGTAGAAGATGGCTCCTTATGGGGAAGAGTACCAGGATCCAAGGGTGGCGCCGTCTGGGGTGACAGCACACTCCTCATCACTTCTAAGGTGCCATGGCCCAGGCTCGAGGAGGCCTCTGGCTCCAAAGAGCCCGGGGACCTACCTCGCACCAAGGAGGTGGGCTCCAAGGGCAATGTAGGTGCAGAGCTCACCCACACCAAAGACCCAAGAGGAAGAATTGGATTTGACAATGGTCTGATCCGACCCTCCTCCCTGGACCCAATGGGGGCGCATCTGCTCCCAGACCTATGAACAGAGGATGGAACTGAACAGGTCAGAGCAGAAGTTGGGACAGAAAACCCAGGGGTGAGTCTCGGGCCCGACAGTTCCACCACAAAGACATCCAGGCACTCTGGCTCTGATACCGCTTGGGTGGGAGGAGGAAAAGAAGCGGGGGCAGTAGTAGGTGTCAATTCCACTTCCTTATGAGCTGGACTCGATACAAATTTGGCAAGGGCCAGTGTTGGAAGTAACCTCTTGACCACCCACTCCACGTCATCATCAGATAAGCTCTTGGAGGATCGGGAGGATGGGGCTGAGGACTTAACACTACCAGCTAAAGATTGCAATAAAGGTGATTGTGGGACCGAGGAGAGTGGATCCAAAGTTGGAGACCAGCTCAGTAAAGGACTCCTACCCGGTTCCGATAAACCCTGAGGAACTGATGGAGACAATTTCTCAGGCCTGACAGCCTTCGAGTCCGAAGTTGTATCCTTGGCTACTTTTCCTGCCGGCTCAGACACAGGAGCCAAAGAAGAAGCCAGTCTGGTAAACCTTTCAGATCTGGGGGACTGAGAAGGTTTTGAGCAAGTCTGGGAGACCTTCTACCTCCTCAGCAATTAGCTTACTCCTGCATTCCTGTAACACCCTCAAACTAAAACCATGGCAGATGGAGCAGGAATCCTGCAAGTGAACTGCACCTAGACAATAAAAGAAACTAGTGTGCCTGTCAGTAAGTGACATCTTTTGGGTAAAAGAGTCGCATTTTTTAAAGCCAGACTGTTTGGCTTCCTTGCCTTCCTTGGACATATTACCAACACAAAACTAACACCACACTGTCAAGGAAAGGGTATGATACTATGTATTCTACAGCTGTAAGGCAAAAAACGTTAACAGGATAACAAGACTTTTTCTTTTTTTTTTAAACACACAGGTTTGAGAAGTGGGAGGAAGAAAAGGGCTAGAGGAGAGGTTTCTAACTTAAAAGACAAGCTCTAGCCAAAGGAGATGTCTCTAACTTAAACAACGAACCTCTCAGGGAAAAAGGGTTAAATAAAGGAGAGCCCTCTAACTTAAACGGGTGTGAGAAAAAAATTAAGAAAATAACAAACCTTCTAACTTAAGTAAATTCAAAGGATAAACACAAAACTTTGAGATGTGATAGGGAGAATTCAGGCCTACTGACAGCGACGGCCACACACAACAGCTCGCAACAAGCAATAAACCAACAATTAACAGCAACTAACTTAAACTTAGAGACTAAATACACAATACCTACAACTAACTAACTATTCTCAATCACAACACTATAACAATTGAGAGAAAACAGAAGAAAAAAGATTTCACTTAGCCTGAACCTAATGAGAAGCACCCGATCTAGTTTAGCAGCAAACGAGATCTGGGTTATCTTCTCTAGACATCATGGGATAGGGTGTAGCCTCGAGCCAGTGGAAGCTCTCGAGCTTTAGTAAAAGGCAGAGTCGGAACCAATGCTCGGTTCTGAACCCAACCAGCAAGAAAGAAGGCGAGATAGGACAACATAACATCTGAAGTTTTTGTTTGAATGGTGGAAATAAGACTGGTTGTTGTTGTATCTTCCGGCTTTTCCCGGTTAGGGGTCGCCACAGCGGAACTCCGGTCCGCTAATGATTGGCAGTAGATTTTTACATGCCGAGTTGCCGGCCCTGATGCACAACCTTCAACGAAGGTATACCCATTCACGTATGTCTCCACACAGAAGACGCTCTAGCTGAGAATCGAACAGGACGGTGGAAATAAGACTGGTGGAGAAGTTAAAAAGACTAAGGTATCAAAAAGGAAAAAAGCCCTTAAAATGATAAGGAGATAAATGGATTTTCTATAGTAGAGCAGGGATGTACTCTCCAATTTGAGATATGTATAAATCTAAGGATTTGACTTTCAAGTTTTGTTTTTTGTTTTTTTTTTTGAACAAGGAGGAGTTTAACTTGGAAAACAGGGTTATTTGTAGGGTAATAATGCAAAAGGCATCATAAGCTAATAAAATACCAAAAGAAATGACAAGTCGCACATAACCATGTCTTTAATGCAACATGGAAAACAGGCATGCCTCTGCCATATAAAAATGGGAGCTAAGTATTATAGCATTGCACTGCTCATACTGATACATCTGTGAAAATACTAGAAGTCATTCTGTCAGGAAAATTAAAAGAGGAGATTAATGACAGAGAAGTATTAAATAATAAGCAGCATAGATTTTTTTGACATGGCATAACAATATAAGTCTATGCCTGCATTTTCCTGCATCTAAAATAAAAATCTCCCTTTATATACATATATGCAAAATGCACACACCTATATATTTTTATGTAAATATGTAAATAAATACATGTGTGTGTGTGTGTGTGTGTGTGTGTGTGTGTGTGTGTGTGTGTGTGTGTGTGTATGTATGTATGTATATATATATATATATACACACACACACACACACACATATATATATATATGGGTTCTGTTTGAATCTCGAAATACTGAAATGTCAAATTTCAGTATTTCGAGACCAAATTGTCGAATCTGCAGTTGTGCGAAACTGCAGAGTATCGAACCCAGAAATGTCGAACCAGCGGTACTGATGGCACGTTAATTAAGTGTCCTGTTTTTTAAGGGTTTTGGGGAGGGTTTGTGTGTATGTGAGTGTGTTGGGGAGTGTTAGGTGTGGGTTATGGTAGGTAGGTGAGAGTGTGAGAGTGTCAGTGTTGAGAGTGGTGGTGTTTGTATGTATGTGATGTGTGTTTGTGCAAGGGGGGTGTAGAATGTGTGGTGGTGGGTTTTCTGTCTTTCAGTGTTTAGTGCGGCCTCGGAATTAGTATATATAAGTAGCAGGGGTGTGGGGGCTCCACATGGGGGGGTGCATGGTGGCTTGGCCTCCTGCTTATAGGATGGGTAGGTGTGTGTGTGTGTGCGTGTGTTTGTTTTGTTGTGTTCATGTGTATTGTTTTGCTTTGTTGTAGTGTCGGGAGGTAGGTGTATTTGTGTTTGTATGTCTGGTGTAGTGTTTTGTTGACGTTCATGGTTTTGGTTTTCGGGTTTGTGAGTTTTTGGCTTTATAGTCTCGGGATACTGAAATTTGATATTTCAGTGTTTCGAAATTATGAAGTGAATCCATAGATATATATATATATATATATATATATATATGCACACACACACACACACACACACACACACATATATATATATATATATATATATACATACATACATACATACACACACACACACACACACACACACACATATATATATATATATATATATATATATATATATATATATATATATATATATATATATACATACATACACACACACACACATACATAGGACTACATATTTTGTCATGATTCATATCACTGAATCCAAAAACTGCTCAATCTTGAAATCATCAAAAAAATTAAATAAAAAGTAAAATAAAGAGTATTTTTGCAGGGGCAAGCCTCACCCCTTGGAACCCCAAAACCCCCTACTAATTTAATATACCAAATCTGACATCGTACTACAATGGGGAAAGGGCAAATTCTCAACTTTCCACCGTTTGTGATCTTGCATAGAGAAAAGGCCAGCAATGTGCTATCAGCTGATTTTTGATCAGCTGTCCCAGCTGTTTTACACAAGTCATACCTAAGGGACCAAATGTACACAAACTAACTTTTAATATTAATATTAACAGTCTGAAAAATACAAAGACAGCATTATGAACACTAACAAATCAAAAGGGAAATATAGGAGGAAGCTCTTACATTCTGTGGCAATGCACAAGTAAGGGAAAAAGAGAATATATCATTATTTTGCAACATGGATTATTCCCTTTTCCTTGAGGTGATATGACCTCAGAATTTAACATATAGCAGTGGAATGATATAGGAAGGGTGACAGAGAACTTGTCCCTCCTCCACACACATACGAAGATGATAGTGAACAGGAATGTAATAAAATGTTATCAACATTTCTGTATTTAATTTCAAACGGACTATATGTTACATGAATACATAAACAAACAAAAAAAGGAAATGCACCCATGGTACAAGACAGAAAAAGGGCAAAACTTCTCATAAGAGGGACTATAGGTCATTACGCTCTTTGACACTCATCAACATCCAGAAATTTATAAAAATCATAAAGACAGGCTACACAGTATCATACAAGAAAGTAAAACAGAATCCAACTTAGATTGTATGTATTAACCCCTACAAAATGAAAAAGTACATGTTACCTAGAAAACAAACAATGGTCAGTGATAATAATCTTTACATTTCAACTAGAAAATAAAATAAGACAGCTCACATCTTTATGCTTACTTTCAAACTGAGCATGAACTGGCATTAATTATTATACTGATATGAGCCACCCTAGCTTTATGGGTTTGTATCAGTTGCTGTCAATGTAAAGTAATCAATTACTCAAATGAAATTGCCAGTAAGGTGAAACTTTCTACAGTCTTTAGAATATTCATTGCACAAGTAGAATGTTAGTGGTGTATTTGTGTAGCCAGAAAAATAAAGCCTGTAAAGACACAAATTACCTCATGTTCTTAGGAGGTGAGATCAACGGCTGAGCAAATCTTGTAGAATCATAGCTGACTCATAGTTAAAAAGGTATGCTTACACCGCATCAGGCATGTGTTCACGCCCAATATTATCTATAAAAGAAAAGTCCCAGGATGTACTTATGAAATTGTTTCTGAAGTCTTTCAATTCTGATTGCATGTCACTCAAGTGATGTTACAATGTGGAGTCTGAGCTTCAGGAGCAGTTATGTAGACCTTTTGAAGAACGCAAGCTCTTGCTTTTCTTGCAAACCACTCATCACTTTTACTAGGATTAACTTTGAAAACTACAGATATCTTCCTGCTAAGACAGAACAGACGCAAATGGTTTATAGTACTTTTTTCATCAACAGAAAAAATGTGGATATTTAACCATATGAGTTAAGTAGCTACTAGTTATTATGCCTGGATAAATTTGTTCTCTATTTTGGCAGTGAAAACCAGTTCTACATAGCATTTGCACTGTTACCATTTTGATGAATATTTTAATTTTGTAGTTTATTCTCCAAATGCAACAGATTCTGAAGTCCAAAATCCTCAATATTGTCTTTTCTGGTGAAGAAATGTTCCTCAATTACAGACCAGGTGCTGTGAAGCCATTTGATAATTAAGAGCTCTGACTTACATGCAAGCCCATAATGTTGCATGTGAAGGATACCTGCCAACTGTAAAATAAACGCAAAAAATAATGTCTTGGAAATGGTTTAATGATTGAAAAATAAAACTCCTGTAGAAAATATAAAATTAGCTATGGCTGGATTACATAAGCAAACCAAATGGAGAATCCTGCCTTAAATACACAGTGGTGCTTCTGGGATAACTATCAACTTTAAGGTTTTATTCAGCTTGCATTTCATTATTATTAGCAAGTTATACTACATATAATAGGATTTGTGCTACTGAAACAGTCATCTTTTCTGTTGATCTTTTCCCTACACAAAATGTCTTATGTCATCAAAATTTACTGCCATGGAAAGATTATGATATCATTACAGAGGATTTTTAATTAAAGGAAACAGCTACACTGAGAAGTAAACTTTACAATAACCTTAAATTAAAAGGCCACAATGATGAAAGCTTCTTTAGTATTGAAGAGTGAAGCACTGAAATGTCAGATAATTACATTAGTTCACTTGGAATCAAATTTAGGATTCATATTTTTGAAAGGTAAAATTTAGGGTGATAGAACCTAATTAAACACTAGTCGTTATCTTTTTTTCTGCTTAAGACTGCTGAATACTAAACAGATTTCACTGGTCCATAATCAGGCTTTCTTTTCAATGAACACTTTAGTACTTATTATCAGTTTAAACTACAATTTAGCTTAACAGTCTATTATCATTACCAGGTGGTTAAGAGTGGTTCAGTGTCTTAGACAATATCTATATCTTTTTAAATGTTTTAGCAACTATACCATTTGAAATATTTTTTTTTTACTTATGGTATACTTTACACCTACATATAATATGGTAAAACCATATAAATAATTCAGATCTAAAGTAATATTTAAAAAAAAATTTGTAACATTTAGTTTTTAAAAAATCCATTTAAAGAAACAGGATTTTATATAACTGGAATTTTCATTAATGTTATTTTGTGAACAAATGGGTCCTTCTTAGCACAGACTGTCTTCTCAATCTCTCAAACAAAAGCTACTGTAATGTTGAACACAAAGATATTGTTTACTGAGACATCAGAATTTGGTAAAAAATGACAGCATTGCTAACTGTTGAATTCTACTCTTCTTTTGCAATATGCTATGTTTGAGCTCTACTAAAAGAACACTTTTTTGTAACTGCGCCTTTTGTAGTAGGTAGGCGTGGCTTTTTTGAGAGATTTATCCACTGAGGTTAGAACATAAGATTTTTACATGCAACACTGTTGCCGTTCTTTTTCACATCTCAGCTAAGTTTGAATTCATTACTTTTTATCTTAATGTTAGTGAGTTTTTAAGAAAGAAACAAAAATGTAATGCACATTCAGTAATAATCAGAAATTTGCAAAACTTTAATTGTTTTTGTGTATTCCCCAAACAGGCTGTTTTAATAATTCAACACCTCTGGAATATACATCAGAGTCATTCTGAGTTATTCAGTTCAATGCTTTGCTTGTGCTTATCCTGATTAATTTCACAAGTGACAGGACAGGGTACCATACAAGCATGGTAAAAGGGCAGAAGGTGGAAGGAGAAGCTTAACTTTCAGACAAGCCTTCCAGTCTTTGGTAGACTGGGCAGAGAACGACCAGGTACAACAGGACAAATTACAATTCAATAAAATGCAACAGTATTCTTTGTCATGTTTCAAGCAGAGGAAAATAATATTCCCAATTTTGTGAGCAACTGATCTGTGCTGATAATTTGTAAAGATTTGCTAAATATTTTGTGCCCAGCTTTGCACTACAATGATTTGGGTTTCTATGGTTCTACTGTGCATACCTGGGTTTCTCTTTAATGAATGTTTTAATTTTCATTTGACATCTTTACCTTCAGAATGCTCATTTACAACCTTCCAAGACCTTTAACAGTGGGCAAACCACTTCCCTTTACAGGCTCAGGCACAGAAATTGAAATATTACTTAGAAACTCTGAGCAGTGACAGGACACATCTCAAATGCATGCCTTTGCACCTGGTGATTCTCTTCAGAAATCATAGCGGGGAGGGGGCCCTCTCAAATGCTAGAGGTAAGCCAGGCCAAATGAGAACAGCCAAGGTTACATTTTCTACGATGGCATATATATTTTGGGCCAATTTAATGTGATGAGGCAGCTTAATGTATCTCCATTTGATAGAGAGGGAGCAGGAGAAATAAAAACAGGGAGAGGGAACCCAGTTAGCAGCTGCATCATGATTTCTTTTGTCTTTGCACCAGATCAGTTCTAGCATGCTTAAACTGTTCCATAGGCATGCAGAAGGATCAGCTGCTATTGTTATCTTACCCTCATCCCTTCAAATCGTGACAAGGCTCTTAGGGGTCTCAATGCTCTTAGTGTCCTAAGGGACTTAATGGCACCTAGTTCCGAGTAGCCCAGGGCATTAGCTACAAGGCTGACTATAGAGACCTACACAGAAACAGAAAAGCAGAAGGTTCCAGACTGTTAGAATACATTCCCTATCACTGACAATATTAACTGTACTCTGGATGTTGCCCCCTTTGGCGATGACCCAAGGCTGGACTGCCTAGTTCGCTTGCCTGAAAAACAACCTGGAAGGAAACATGTGGTTGAGAGAGAGAAAAAAAGAGGCATGAGAAAAAACACAAGGGAGGAAACAGTAACAAAAAGGCAGAGACAAACACACACACTCATACATACACACACGCATACAGACAGAAGACTAAAGGGAACCTGCTGAAGGATCATCCCAATGGATGACAAAAGCCTTACCCTCACTCGTACTGCCTGAGGATTCCATCAAGGATGAAGAATAAAATCCCATTAAATTAAGCCAGAGAAATAAAAGGTACCTAAGAAAAAGAATATAAGTAAATTTACACAGCATGTGAAACTGCTTTCATAATCTTACTGTGATGGGCTTTCTCTGTAGCCAAGCTGGAGAGTCCATGCTATTGTCACATACTGCACAGGGACACAGGTTTGTCAAACTCTTGCTATACAAATTCAAGACTGAAATAGTATGCATACTTTGTTATTCCCTCCTTTTCACAGGCACATCAGACCCCTGCCAGTGTATGATCATTCTGTTTTCTGATACCTCTCTTTGAAGCTTTACTACATCAAAAAAACACTTTATAAGTTGCATGAATGCATATGCTACACTTTCCACACAGGAAATGCTTTACTCATTGTATTTCTGTCTCAAAAGAATATTTTACTAACCCACTAAGGGTTCTCTCTTGTAAACACAGAATCAGTGCTACCATTGCATTTTATGTAGTTTTATTCTTGTCTAGGTCATTCATTGCCAATGCAATGCATCCACATTTCCATATAGTTAACAACAACATACAGTACCTCATATTCTAAACCTGGATTAACCATCAGTGCTTAAAACATGCATACCTAACAGTTATTGATACATCAGCATAGAAGGCAACAGAATTGCAGCAAATACTAGGAAAAATACATATGTTGATTTTTGCAGTTATGCAAGGGAAAAGAAGAGTTTGAGAGTTTCAGTCTGAAAATATATGGGCTATCTTTGAAACATAAGTAAAGTTAAAGTTGGAATACCAGTTTTAAACTGACAGCTCAAATAAACAGGAGTAAAACATTGCCACATATATTCATTCCAGGGAGTGTGCACCAAGGCATCTTCTTAGTAACAAGAGATGTGTTTTTTGCAAGTTAAAATAGTGCTATGCTGTTAACAGACTGTGACTACAAATGCTATACAACACATGGAGGCTGAAAATAACTGCAAACGTTTTCATAACATACCTTTCAGCAAAAACTTTTTCTGTCATCTCTGTATTCATAAAATGTCTTCAAATACTCAACCAAGCTTTTCTTTTACATTTACAGGCTAAAATAAGAAGGTAGCCAACAGAAAATATTAGTTCATTCAAGCATGAAACACCTTTTCATATACCTCGAGTTCACACCCACACTGCCTTATGGTGTCCATAACTTTTTTGGTCTGGCTTTTTTAACTAAGTGACTTACCAGATAATAATAGGCAGTATTAGAAAGGGCAAGGAGTTATTAACAAAACAACACTAATATTGTTAATTTGGGATGTCCTGCAGTGGAGAAATTAATCTCTGCTTGCCACTTATTCATATTTTCAAATTTATGGTCAATATTTTCATAACTGAGTCCCCTACATGTTATTGATGTGAACGTGTAAAACACCAGTGTGGGAGACAGGATAATTCACTGTCAATGCTGGTTTATATTACACTATACTGGAAATATGGCTAGTTGGTTGCTAGTAATTATTAAAATAAGCAGTCTGTCAATATGTACTTAATACTTCAAAAACTGAATCACTGACAAAATGTTGCATGACATTAAGTGGTACCTTAGATGTTGAAGAAAACTGTCAGATTTCCAGTATTTGTTATGGTAATTATATATATTAATGTAAATAGTTTGAGAAACATGTACTTACAGCGGAATACGATAGCTTATGTCTGGTTAACAAGGTGTCTAGGATGTACATTTTTCAAGATTTGAAAATTGTGAAAGTTTTGCAGAAAATATAATTTGGGGTTTGTGTGCATTATAATAAATTACAGTATAAATGGAAAAGACTATGAATGCATCAACTATTTTCAATGTAATGAACATGTCTTACCAATAACATTGCTATTTGTACAGTTTTAATAAATTTTATTGTTCACAAAATATTTACACTTGTTTACCTTATGATTTTTAAGTTTATTTTTCAGAAAATTGCTCTGGAATGCAAGTTGTGCTTAGGCTGCTAGAGGTGTGACATTCCACACCACATAAGCAGGCTTTACAATAATTCCAGTGATGGAAATTGTATGCTATAAATATACCAAATATATTCTTTTAACATATATTAAATTTCCCAACATTGCATATTAAACAAAAAGCCATACTAGTAATGTTTGAAGAAGAGAAAAATATAGCAACAATACCTTCTAAAATATATGTCATGTGAAAAAACATCAAGGCAAAATAGAATAACTCTCCTTACTTAGTTATCTACAGACTGCCAAGTGAAGAAAACCCCACAGCAAACACTACAAGAGTTATAAAAGTGAAACACCTCAGTGACACAATTACATGTTACAATTTCAGAGATGATGTCCATATATAAACCTTCCTTTCTACTTTGTTTACGATGGTGAACTAAGAATTTCTACGGTAACTGTATTTGAGTTTTAAGGCACTGGTTCATGCAACATTGTGCTCTCTGTATGTTACTTCCCTCTAAGCCACAGCACCACTGCACTCATGGAAGCAAAATCAACAGTAAAGTGTTGTATGTTGCTTTCACATACTCAAAAAGGGTTGTGAAAGCAACAATATTTGTTATTAAACAGCAAAACACTGTATGCTGTTTCCTCATAATCAACAGCGCTTCTAAAAGCAATGTAATACTTAAATCAAAATTAAAATGCTCTGGATTGCTTCCCCACAAAAGTGTCTGTTAAAGCAATGCAGTTGTTATCAAGGTTACAATTATGTATATTGCTTCCCTGCAATCATTTTTAACCACACCTCAAACCGTGAGTGGTCCAAGTACAGTTCCAGTGCAAGCCAACATTCTATACTGACAAATCCATTTCTACTGCATGTTCTAGTGAAACTCACTGTTTTATTTTTCAGAATACAGTGCTTCATAAGTAAAAGCTCTTAAACCATGTTTTTGAAAGTGTTGACTGCAGCCTGCTTAAAAAACTAAAATGATACACTTGAGAACAAATATTTTAACACACTTTCATAACAAACTAACATTACCTTCATAGCACAATAATCTGGCACGACCCTGTCCGACTTGAGCTTTTTTTGACTCCTGGGGAACATCAGAGGCAAATCTCAAGTCCAATCTTATTTTTCCTACTCATTCATGTTACCCATGCCATGAGAAAAAACACAAGGGAGGAAACAGTGATATCTTAATTGTGACATCAGTTCCTATCTTAATTAACACCAAACAACAACTGAAAATTGATAGCTTTACTTCCTTTGTAACTGGGTAGAAATGCACAAGCTCTCTAAAATAAAAGTCTAGATTATCTTTGGTTCGAATAAGAAATTAAATTCAACTGATATTGTTCTGATGAGAAACAAATTTCAGAAGGTTGAAAAATTCATAGGTTAATATTTGAATACTAGGCTAACTGCCCTGAATGGCTATTTTAAGCCTAGCTAACAATCTGAAGTCAGAATCATACCATGTATCTTGTATTTATGAGACAAAGACCTTAACTACTATACCAAATCCACCCCATCCAGGCTTGTAGTGAATAATTTTCCTTATTCATTAATATTACAAATAATATTCATTAAGATACAAATATTTGGTATCAGGATGGACATAGCTCCTGTTTAAAGAGCACATGACAAAGCAGGTAGATAAGGTAAACCATACAGTTGAAAACCTTCCAGACAGCATTACGCCTGTCTCTGTGCGTGTGACTGAGTGTATGTGCAAGGGGGAGGTACATACAGCTAGAAATGCCTTAATATCTAAACTGGAATATGCTCTACTAATAACTGCTCTTAATTCTAGTCAGAATACCAAACAGCTTCTAATCACTGCAAACAAACATTTTAAGTTGATACATTTTGCCTCACAATCTGATTATCACTGTCAAACACTGCAAAAAAACAACTTGGCTTCCAGGTTCTTTTCATGCAACATTCCGGCTATACAGCTCTACTTTTAATCTTTTGCATAATTGATAATGTTCCTGCTAAGAAGCATGGTAAACATAAATACTTCTCATGATCTATGTAACAGCACAAAATAATCTTCAACTCTGTAGACATCTCAACTTATACAGACAACAGGAAAAAAAAAGTTTTAGAAAGATTGTTCAGTAAGCTGGTACCATCTTCCTTCAGACATTAGAAATGAGATTAAACACACTGAGTTTAAGAAAAAGCTAATACATCACATAAGCATATCTATTTATGTGTTTGCTTCAGAGACAATGACTGACAATCACTTTACATATTTTTTTAAACTTCTTTACAGCTCTTGAAATATTTAATTATATATTCATTCTATTTAGTCTTGCATTACATTTGCATTGTTTCATTTCACCAAACTATTCAAGAGATTTTACCTTTTAAGTCTAGTTCAACATCTACCTAGAGTACTTAAACATTAACTACTAATACTATTACACTAGTGTGAATATAAAATCCAATTACTGTTTCTCTGGGCGTGTTAACCTGTATTTTCCTCTCATCTTCTTGGTACTTTGTTTACTTGTCTTCTATACTTTTTAATTCTCTTTATAGTAGCTTTTTTTACTCCTCTAACTTATATTAGTCCTTCTACATATTACATCAGGACCTGAAGTACAAGTGCTGCACTTTCTTTAACTGGGCATTCTCAGTAAGTCAAGTGTGTGATTACAAAAAAAATAATAATAATAATAATATTCTAAGAACTGCAATCATTTAAGTAAAAATTCAAGAGCATTCTGATTTTAATATTTGAAAATAGATGGTATACTTGTATCTGATATGTAATTTAAAGATTATTCATGTTTGCTGATACACTTTACTTTCTATCTAAAATCCTTTTAACTTATTGTTATAAATATTTAGTTTACACTTACAAATCAGTATAATTGTACTGTTTTTCTTAGTATGGCCGATTGGCTGAAGTCATGACTTAAAGGGGTTCTTGCACCACTCTACTTAGCCATTTAATAAACTAAAGCAAATCAATTCAAGTCAAATCAAATGAAAGCAAATCAAATAAATACACAAAAACAAACAGAGAGGTTGTAGAAGATAATGTATGCAAGACTCAGACCGACTTTCTCTAATAACATAGCATTTTCAATGGCAAACATACCAAGTTTGTTTAGTCTGTTTTTTTATACTTTTTACCTCCACTTTCGATCAACCATCAGCCCCCTCCCAGCCAAATGGCCCATTTGTTCCCCTTCAAAAGTGTGTGGAGTCAAATTAGAAGCGTCATGAAGGACAGTTTGCATTTTAATATTTTTTCCCCTTCTCCATCACACACTTGGCTAGGTGCTGAAGAGAGGCATGCAGTTGTCTGTCCATTGAGGACATTTCCCTCACTACCACAAGGGGAGTTCCCTCCAAATGGCCCTTCTGTCGAAGCAATATGATTTTCTGTCTGAATATTATACTTATTGTCATGCCGCCTGCTATCTCTGAACTACCTGTGGGTATAGAATACCCCTTTTCTGTAACATACAGTGCTCTAGGATTTAGCTGTATAAAGTAAGGGTATGTGCAAAACAAATAGCTCCTGTAATGGTAATGTAGAAGACTGCCCTTAATGAAAATGTAGTTGTCAACCAGCTCTGCAGTACAGAGAGACGAAACCCTGAGAGTGACCAGGGGTTCCAGGATAAATTAGAGGCCTGGCTGCTAGAGCAGTCAATGAGGGGAACTGCGAGTGAATGGTCAACATTGGCTCATACATCCTGGAGGAGGGAGATATCCCAACCTACTACATGACTAGCAGTTAGTGGTTGTAGGCCTCTATGCATGCAACAGGGAGGGCTACAATGTCTGCAACCACTAAGCGATGTGCAAAAAAAGTAGCTTCAGCTGCATAGGGTATATATTTGTCATTGGAATGGTATAGTGGGGGTTTACATGGTGCCAGAATAACAAAGGGACCTGCATGCAGACCAATGGGAAAAGCATCCAGCTTGTCTGGATAACAGCCTGTTCTCTGCTCAACTTTCAACCCAGCTGCCCAAAAATGGGAAAGGTGCCTGTAGGCAAACTTCATCTGAAGGCAGAGGGGGGTCCCCCAACAAGATGATGTGGTAGGGGTATAGCGGCTGTGGCATTATGGGAAATAAAGAGCTAAATGGATGGAAGAATTGACAGTCAGAGGCAAAATGGGCAAAACTGAGGTACAAAAATCTAGTTGTTTCTAATGGAAACATAATTCTTACAGGGGAATTGTGCATTCAAAGAATTAGCGGCATGGAAGCACCTTAGTGAATCATAGTTTAATCACCCATACATTTTCAGCTCCCTGACATTTGTCATGATATAAAATATGTACTTCTGTCTGTTTTAAGTCTGAAGTTAAGCTCACTAATAAAAATTGCATCCAACAACATGTTTTCATGAGTAAAACATATGGAGCAAATGGTTTGCTTAGCAAACTGCATAGTTTTCATTTTTTTTTAACACGAGAACTTGTTCTCCATACCAATAACATATTCTCTCCTAAAGTAAATGCAGGATTTAAATTATACAAAAGAGATAAATATTTGAAAATGTACAAGTACAGACTCCTCTTAATGGAAGTTATATGCATAATTAGTGTAATATTAAAATATCAGCTTTGTTAACACTCACTCCATAGCAATACATAACTACAGATGGTCGTGTACAATAAGAGGGGCATAGGTCAGATAGCATAACAGTTACTACCAATCAAAATATGGATTACATTTGGTTGAACATCTAATAAGACAAAAAGTGAATAACTTCACAAAAACAAGTTATGTACTTACCATAAAGATACAGCCTTCATCCATGTCCACTCTATCTGATCTAAGGGTCCTTATAACTGCTCATTAGCTCTGATCTGGCAACATGAGTGCTCCAGCCTCAACCCCCTTCAACTTTTTCCCTCCGGTAATGCATCACTCCTCCAAGATATCTCAGATCTGACATCAGAACTTCAGTACAGAAATATTAATTTGGAAGCAGCAGCTTAGGAAAAAACTTACAAAACAATCCTTCAGGTTGTGCAGGAGAAGAATGGGGGGGGGGGGGCAAAAAAAAAGGGTTTGTCATATCAAACGAACATTAAAGAAAGGATCTATCATTATGGTAAGTACATTACGTTTATATCCTATT
This sequence comes from Protopterus annectens, assembly GCF_019279795.1. NCBI lineage: Eukaryota > Metazoa > Chordata > Ceratodontiformes > Protopteridae > Protopterus > Protopterus annectens. The sequence continues at coordinate 792,669,568 of NC_056743.1, forward strand.
AATTCAGTCCATCTGATATGACCTATCGGTCAGAATCCCTAACTACAATCTTTCTGGGTGTCCAAAGGAAGGCAGGGCTGTGGAGAGGCAGTCCAACTTGTAATGGTTGATAAATTTATACATGGAAGACCAAGCTGCAGCATCAGAAATTGAAGATGATCTAAAGAAAATCATAGATGCATCAACGGCCCCAGTAAAATGGGTCTTCGGTTTACCTGGTAAACTCTTTTTCTAATCAGTATAAATGAAGATAAAACAATCCAACAAATACCTTGATTGGCACATCTTAGAGACTTTATTTTCCAGCTTATTGGAGGCAAAAGAAATGAAGAGCTGAGTATCTTTCCTGAAGGGTTTATTCCTGTGAATGTAAAAACGTAATTGCCTGTGTACATCTAGGTTAAACAAAATGTATTCTCCTTTATTAGGATAATTTGGGAAGAAAAGTGACAAATGAAAAGTGTGGAACAAATTAGAGTCTGCAGCCACTTCTGGAATAAAGAAAGGATTTGTCCTGACAAATATGCAGTACTTATGAAAGATAATGTAGGGAGAAGAGGAAGATGAAACTTGTAGCTCTGATATTCTCTCCTAGATGAAGTAATGGCCACCAAAACATAGCTTTCCTGGACAACTTCATTTGTGCAATAGAAGTTGGCTCAAATAGGGTGTTAGTTAAAACTTCCAATACCAAATTCAGATCCCATGGCAATACAGCGGTCTTTGATAGGTCATCTAAGGAGAAAGATCCCTTTAAGGAAGGCGCTGCCATAACTTAAGAGAAGTTAAAGGATGGTCCTCGAACTCAACATGAAAACTAGAAATAGCTGCTAGCTGAACCTTGACAATAGAAAAACTAGCACTTGCTTGAAAAATAGACTGCATAAATTGGAGAGTCAGAGAATGATGCACAAAAAGGTCAATGTCTTGAATAACAGCCTATACAGCAAATCATTCCATTTACTGCTATATTTCCTCCTTGTGGAATCCTGGGAAGCCTTAAGAATCTTGATCACTTCACGTGAGAAATGATAACTTCTGATCATCATCAGACTTAGAGAAACCAGGTGGTTAGCCTTAAATTTAGAATGTCTGGGTGAGGCTTGCCAGATGGCTGAGTGACCAGATCTGGAATGGGATCCAGAAGCCACAGCTTTAGAAGAGGGAACCCGATTTATCTGGGCCAGAACAGTGCAATGAGGAAGACAGCTGCATTGTACCTTACTGCATGCAACATGAATCTAGAAATTAAGGGAAGAGTGGTAAAGTGCAGAGTAGCCTCAAAGGCCACTGCTGGGACAGAGCATCCCTGGGTGACTTTCCCAGAGTTGGGATCAAGACAAAGAACCTGCTGCATTTGGCAAACAGACCAGAGGCAAAAATATTGCAGCAGGGAGTGCTCCAACAAAGAAAAATCTGATTGGTTACCATTTGATTAAGACACCACTTGTGAACTGTAATCTGAAACATGCTGAGCTTGTCCACTACACAACTGGCAACTCCAGGGATATGTGTTGCCACAAGAAAGTGGTTGGAGGCCATCTCCCATTGCCATACACTGACTGCTTCCCAGCATAGTGGGTAAGATCTGGTTCTTCCCTGCTTAAGTATATACCAAACCACATTCATGTTCTCCATTTAGATCAAAATCACAACCTGGGGAAAGCTGTCCTGACGTTTCTGCATCATTAGGAGGACTGGCCTTAACTCCAGCAGATTTATGTGAAAAGAAGCCTCTTTATCAGACTACTGACCTTAAAAAAGTCTCCCGTCATAATGCCCCCACCCTAGGGAGGACACATCTATAGTCACTGTAGCCCTTGGAGTGGGGCTTGCAAACAGTTTCCCCTTTAAGACCAGAGAAGACTCAAGACACCATCCTAAGTGAGATCTGTAAACATCCATGATGATTTTTGTCAGCCTGAGAGGATATGATCAACAGACCACTCTGCTTTTTCAGGGATGGCCTGCATCTGTCTCCTCTATGGTTTTGAATACTGGCAAAGACACTCTCCATACCCACAGTGCCTTTTTTTAGGCAACGCCAACCTGATAAACCTACCAACATAAGAAAACAAGCAAAGAAAATAGGAAGGTGCTGCTGATCAATACTAGAAGCCAGAAAAAGAAGTTATGTACTTACCATAATGTTCCATGCAAGTTGTTCATCTCGCCTTCATTCTCACAGATGGGTTCAGAGCCGATCCTCGGCTCCGAGTCGGCCTACTACAAAGCTCGAGGTCTTCAAATAGCTCGAGGCCAAGTCCTTATCCCATGATACACCTAGAGTTACCTAAGATCTTGTTTGCTGCATATAATAAAACCATATGTCATTCTATCACTCCATAAGAGAAAGTATAGAAGGGTTGAGCAACCAGGAAGGATCCAGCATCTTGGTCTTCCAAAAGCCCAGGAGGGGGTAGATGGGAGGGAAGTAAGAATGAAGGCAAGATGAACAACTCACATGGAACATTATGGTAAGTACATAACTTCTTTATGTGAAGTTCTTCTATCTTGCTGTTCACTTACAGATGGGTAGCGTCCCAAGCACCATCTATCTTGGGTGGCTCACGGGAGTATGTTTTTCAGGACAGTAGACCCAAAGGAGGCCCTGTCAACTTTGTAATGAGTGATAAAGGTATGAGGTCTTGACCAAGTGGCTGCTGCACAAATGTTATCAATAGGAAGTCTGGCAGAAAAGGCAGAGGATGTAGAAACTGCTCTGGTTGAGTGAGCCTTAATTTTGTGTTGTAAGGGCATATTGGCAGCTGAATAAGCAAATGTGATACAATCAGATAACCACTTAGACAGAGTTGTTTTAGCCACTGTCATACCTTTCCTGGAGTCTGATAAGGAAACAAAAAGCTGTTCAGGTTTCCTAAAATCTTTTGTTCTATCCAAGTAAAATCTGAGCTGTCTGTGAACATCAAGTTTGTGCAGCATGTATTCTAGATTGTTGGAGTGACTGGGGAAAAAAAAACTGGCAAATCAATAATTTGATTAAGATTAGTTGCATTGCAAACCTTAGGCAAAAAGGAGGGGTTTGTTTGAAGTGAGACTCTGTCAGCATGGAAAATCAAAGAAGGAGGCTTAATGGACAAGGCTTGAAGCTCTGACACTCTGCAGGCAGAAGTAATAGCTACTAAAAGATAGTCTTCCATGACAAAATTTGAAGTCACATGAGGAAGTTGGTTCAAATGGAGAAAGAATAATGCGGGAAAGCATAAAATTTAGATTCCATGGGGAATAGGGAGATTTCACAGGTGGTCTTAGATGAAAGGTTCCTTTGAGAAAGGCTTTGGATAATTTGTGTGACATAAAACTCAATCCTTCAAATCCAAGATGAAAATTAAAAATGGCAGCAAGTTGAACACGAACTGTTGCTGCTGCAGGTCCTTTTTGAAAATTATAGTCAAGAACTCTAAAATGGAGGCCATAGGGGCTTGGTAAGGATCAATATTGTTTTTAGAGGCCCATATAGAAATTTTTTTCCATTTGCTAAGGTATAGCTTCCTCATAGAAGATTTATGGGAGAATAAGAGAATTTGCTTTGTCTCATTGGAAAGGTTATGGAACCTGGCTATGATAGGAATTGGAGCAGCCAAGCTGTCAGCTTCAGCGACTGCAGAGAGGAATGAAGTTCCCCCGATGACTGCGTCAGAAGGCCAGGAAAGTACAGTTGTGTACACCTACCATAAATGTAGATGTTCGAGTGTCTTCACTGTTGCAGTCATAACTGTAGGGTGCTCCTGCCAGCAGGCAGCCCGAGGTCGGCCAGAATCCCAAAGTCTGGGTCCGGCGTCGGCTGTACAAGCCAGTACCCTGACGTCAGTACGCTCTGGTACATAGTCCACAGCCGATGCCATCTTCTCCAGCCTTTCTTGCCCTAGATGTCAGAAGTCCCCCAATAAATCAAAAAAATGAATCCAACAAGGGAAACACAAATACACCACAAAGGAGAGAAAAAGAGGGGATAGGAGGGAGGGAAACACCGACTGCAACAGTGAAGACACTCGAACATCTACATTTATGGTAGGTGTACACAACTGTACTATGTTCATCGTGTTTCACTGTTGCAGTCATAACTGTAGGGTGGAATCCCAAAGCAGTGAAAAAGGGAGGAGGTTTAGACAGAAGAAGGGGCAGCAAGAAGACCCTGCAAAACAGCAGAGGCAAAGCCTGCCCTGGTCTTAGAATACAAAGAGAGATTGTAGTGCTTGGAAAAAGTATGCACAGAACTCCAAGTGGCAGCTTCCAAGATATCCTTGGTAGGAACTCCCCTGAGAAAAGGTGTAGAAGTAGCAGCTGCTCTAGTAGAATGACTTCTCACAGTACCTGGAAACTGTTTCCCATGATGAGTGTAACAAAATCTTATTCCATAAGAAATCCATTTGGAAATAGTTTGTTTGGAAATAGCCTTACCAAGAGAACTGGAGGCAAAAGAAACAAACAATTGGTTAGATTTTCTGAACTCTTTAGTCTTGTCCAAATAAAATTGTAACTGTCTGTGCACGTCCAAGGAATGCAAAATCCTTTCCCCTTTATTCTGAGGATTAGGAAAGAAGGTAGGAAGGTGAATAATTTGATTTAAAGCCACTTTCGAAATCACCTTAGGCATGAAAGTAGCATTGGTCCTCAAGGATACTCTGTCCTGGTGGAAAATAAGGAATGGTTCCACAGCCATGAGAGCTTGCAACTCTGAGACCCTTCTGGCAGAAGTCAAAGCTAACAAAAGAACTGTCTTCCAAGATAAAAACTTAATATCTGAAGATGCAGCAGGCTCAAAAGGAGGCAAAGTAAGTTTTTCTAAAACATAATTAAGGTCCCAAGCAGGAACAGGAGGGGTCCTGGGAGGCCTTAAATTCTTAGCCCCTCTCAAGAATTGTCTCACCAAAGGATGAGAAAAAATTAGAAGTTATGTACTCACCATAACGTTCCATCTGAGTAGGTGTATTCATTTGTCTGCAACCTGTGGGTTATGGATCCGATATCGGATCCGAACCGGCATGGTTTACCAGCTATGGATCCAAGCTCTCAGCTCCTCCCCTCACCCATAATACCCTGCTCTACCCTCATGACCTCAGATCGAGTTTGCCAACAGCAAGAACACCCTGAAAAGGGTAACACATAATATGCAGGAAACTGAAAGGCCAGGGGGATAGGAGGGCGGGATGGTTGCAGACAAATGAATACACCTACTCAGATGGAACGTTATGGTGAGTACATAACTTCTAAATCTGAAGTAGGAGATTCATTTGTCTGCAACCTGTGGGACAGAGTCCCCAGCTACCTGAATCTTGGGCGGCCATCATGGAAGGATATTCGGAAGCACCGCGGAGCCAAAGGATGCTCTACCCCTAGATGCAAGATCCAACTTATAGTGGGAAATAAAAGTATGAGATGAAGCCCACGTGGCTGCTGCACAAATATCATCTAGAGGAATCCTAGCCTTAAAGGCTGCCGAGGTAGATACTGACCGGGTTGAATGGGCGTGTACACCCTCCGGTGCGGGCCTTCCTGAAGCTTGATAAGCCAATAAGATACACTGTGAAATCCAGCGAGACAGAGAGACTTTAGAAATTGGCTTGCCCAAATTAAATTTAGCAAAGGAAATAAACAACTGGTCGGATTGTCTATGACCAGCCGTTCTGTTTAGATAAAATCTAAGTTGCCTGTGAACATCTAAGGAGTGAAGCTTGTATTCACCTTTGTTTTCATATTTAGGAAAAAAAACAGGGAGGTTAATGGATTGATTAATGTTTGCTTCAGAAGCTACTTCAGGAAGAAAGGACGGGTTGGTCCTGAGGTAAACACGGTCCGGATGAAATACCAAGTAAGGAGGTTTAGCTGATAATGCTTGGAGCTCTAAAACTCTCTTGGCCGATGTAATGGCTACTAAAAAGGCTGTCTTGAAAGACAAGAATTTGAGATCCACCGTAGCCGTTGGTTCGAAGGGGGGGGCGGTCAAGGCCTGGAGAACTAAGGAGAGGTCCCAAGGAGGAACCGCTTGTTTTACAGGGGGCCTGAGAAGGAAAGTACCTTTAAGGAAAATTTTACACAACTTGGCTGACATGAGTGGACTAGAATCATGACCAATGTGATAATGAGAAATTGCCGTCAGTTGTACTTTGACTGTGGAACTGCTGGCACCATCGTTAAAAAGAGTGGTTAGAAAGTCAAGCACTAAAGGGAGAGGAACCGTGAAGGGATTCAGGCCTTGCCGCTCCGCCCACAAAGAAAACCATTTCCACTTGCTGCGGTAGACTTTCCTAGTGGACGGTTTATGAGCTGCCACCAGGATTGCCTTAACAGGTGACGAAATACCGGGAGTCCTGATCAAGAGTGGAACTGGAGCAGCCAAGCGGTCAGCTTCAGGTTGTCCAGGTTCGGAGGAGATATGCAGGATGGGTGGGATATCAGATCCGAATGGGATCTAGAATCCAAGGAGGATTCACCGAGTGAGACCTTAGAAAGGGGAACCAGATCTGTCGAGGCCAAAACGGAGCAATGAGAATCATTCTGCAACCCACCCAAGAGGCTTTCTGAAGAACTTGGAGCATCAGAGGCAAGGGTGGATAAGCGTACAGAAGACCGGGTGGCCAAGCATGCACCAGAGCGTCTCTTGGAGAACCTCCTTGAGGTATCAGAGCGAAAAACTGTCGCACTTGGTGTTTGAGGGAGAGGCAAAAGATCGCATGAAGGAGTTCCCCACCGTGCGAATATGCGTTCCGCTACTTGAAAATTGAGAGACCACTCGTAAGGGGTCAGAATGGTGCGACTGAGCTTGTCCGCCAGGATGTTGGACCGACCCGGAATGTGTGTTGCTATTAGAAAGCGGTTGGTGGAGATTGCCCATTCCCAAACTCTCATGGCTTCTCGACAAAGAGGGTAAGACCTTGTTCCCCCTTGCTTGTTGATGTACCAGACAACAGACATGTTGTCCGATTGAATCGCAATTGTTCCCAAGGGAAGAAAGTCCTGAAGTGCTAGCAACGCTAAGAGCACTGCTCTCATCTCTAGAACGTTGATAAGCAGTAAGGTCTCTGAATCGTTCCACGTGCCTTGGATGGTCCGGCCCGCAAAATGCCCCCCCCCCCACCCGAGGCGGGAGGCGTCCGTGGTCACTGTGGCGAGAGGGGGAGAAGCACAAAATGGGCGGCCTCCGTGGAGATCTGGGGAGTGAAGCTGATCGCAATGGGATGATGCATAGGGAGAGCAAGGTAAGACCATTGTACTAAGAGAGTCCACTGGAGGATGCGCATATTGAGCCTGGCAAGAGGAAGAAGTGCTATAGCAGACGCCATGGACCCCAGAGCCCTCAGGACCAACTCCGCCGGAACAGAACTTGAGTGGAGAATGGCCCGCACCTGGAGCTGCAGATTTTGAACTCTGTCCGCAGTGAGAAAGGCTTTTAAACTCCTTGTGTCTAACCTGGCCCCTATAAAATCTAAGAGCTGTGTGGGCGCCAGGTTGGATTTCTTTGTATTTATTGTAATGCCCAGAAAGGGAGCAAGATGGAGAAGGAGTCTCGCGCCAATAGTAGTAGATGCCTTGTTGGGGCGGTAAGAAGCCAGTCGTCCAGGTAGGGGAAGACCTGCACCCCCTGAAGCCTCAGGTGGGCCGCTACCACTGCTAATACTTTGGTGAACACCCTGGGGGCTGTGGTGAGACCAAAGGGAAGGACCCGAACTGGTAGTGACTGGCTCCCAGCCGGAAGCGGAGGAACCTCCTGGGCGCCAGTCCATCAGGATGTGGTAGTACGTCTTTGAGGTCTATAGAACACATCCAGTGATTTTCTCCCAGAAGGGGAGAATAGATTGCAGAGTGACCATTGAATTTTTCCTTGGGGACTGCCAGGTTCAAGAGAGAAAGGTCTAAAATTGGTCTTAGTTCCCCGTCTTTTTGGCACTAAAAGAACCTGGAGTAGAACCCTGATCCGATCTGGTCTGGGGATGGGCTGGATGGCTCTTTTCTTTAGCAGATGGCCAATTTCTGCCAAAGCGGCCTCCTGTTGACCGGGTGGAACGTCTGGGAGGGACTTCAACTTTGGTAAGTGACGAAAAGGGATGCGGTATCCTCTGGATATGATCTGGAGAACCCAGCGGTCTAATGTTATGGACTCCCATGCCGCTAGGTGCCCCGAAAAACGTCCCCCGACTGCCTCCAGAGTGGAGCAGCCGGGCAACCCCTCAGGGTTGCTGCGCGGGCCGTTCAGAGAAAGGTTCTCTGGACCCGAAGTTCCTGGGAGCCCCTCTGCCTCTAGGGCGGCGTCCTCCCTGTCCTCCTCTGCCTCGGAAGGACTGGTTGTCCGGAGCAGGCTGGGATTGCTGCGACTTCCGGAACCACATCTTCTTCTGACCCTTTTGGTTCCTAGAGTAGGGCCTCTGGGGTGCAGAGAAGCAGATTCCGACGGCAGACAGCATCTTCCCGTCCTTCTCGCTCTGGGTCAAAGTGTCACGAACGGTTTTGCCAAAGAGGGCAGAACCAAAGGGGGCGTTCGCAAATGACGCTTTGAAGGGCTCAGAAAAATCGCAGTGACGGAGCCAGGCCTGACGTCTAGTGACTAGACCTGCCCCTGCGGCTCTAGCGGCGCCTTCCGTAGCATGGGAGAGTAGCCGCATAGCGGTATTAGTAACTGATCTAAGAGTGGCCATGCGGGTGGAGTGCAGCATTTTGTCCTCCTCCGACATGGACTCTGGGGGAGATGCAGCGTATTCTTTAATAAGATCTCGCTGCATCCTAATGACGTGTGCCAGGTAGTTCAGCGCCCTTACCGAGAAGGTCGCTGAACTAAACATCCGCTTCTCCAAGCGGTCCATCATCCGAGACTCCTTGCTCGGGATGGACTGAGGACTCTCCTGAGCAAGTTCCCTCTTGGTGGCCGCCGCCGTCAACATGGCATCTACCGGAGGCCCCTTACTCCAATGGGCACGGTCGGACGGTGGGCTGAGGATCCTATCGGGCCTCTTAGGGATTGGCTCCACGGTGTCCGCTTCCCTCCACGCCCTGGTGGTAATGAGGTCCACCAGGGGGTCGGCAGGAGGGGACACCCAAGAGGTAGACGGGCCCGCTTCAAATGCCTCCAAGAACACGGACTCGTCCGAGGAAGACTTGGGGCAGACCACCCCTTATACGGAGCATTTCCATGATGTCTCCAAATGAGACATCCTCGGGGGGTGACCATGGGGAGCCTTCCCCTTCCTCCAAGTCCGTGTCTTCCGTGAGAGACTCGGGGGAGTCAATGTGCCTCCTTTTGCACATATGCTTGCGAGGAACATCCTCTGGGGGGCTGTCAGAGGACTCCTCGCAAGCAGCAACCTGTTCCAGGGGAGCAGCTTGGGGCACAGAAGCGGGCTGTCCCAAGGGCCAGATGGTGGAAGCCTGACCCAGTGCAGAGGGAGCGCGGGACGGAGCCGAAACAAGTGCCGGGGGTCCGGAGACCCTCAACAGGGCCCTCTCCACTACATCAAATGCCGAAGGGGAGCCAACCTCGACCAAAGGATCCGACAATCGGCTGCCCCTCGGATCCGAAGAGTGGATCGGAGCGGCGCGGCGCTCGGATCCGGGACAGTGCGCTCCGACACAGACGGCGCGCAAGGAGCACTGATCCCCTGGATCCGAGGCTCGGATCCAGGCTCCGAGGTCGGATCCGATGCACTCGAGGGCAGGGTCGGATCCGGTACCAAGTACTATCGGCGCCGACCTACCCCGGCTCGGCTGCTCGGCTCCAACTGCTCGAACCCGGGTAGCGGGTCGGAGAAGGAGCAATCGGTTTGAAAAGGGGTTGAGCTCCCCAGAGGGGCCAAGAGCACTCCCATCTGCATCTGGGCCTGGATGAACCTTCTCATCATCCGGTCCAGATCAGCATCCGAAAGGCTATACGTAGATCTCGACGAGGCTACCGAGGTAGGCCTAGAGTGCCTCCTCGATAGCCTCGACGGAGATCGGGTCTCCTCCTCCTCAGGTCCCGGTGAAAAACACACTGGAGACCGGAGCCGAGGAGGAGGAGACCGAGCCGACAATGGAGCCGGGGGAGAAGCCCGCTTGGCTGGCGGGGCCGAAACAGAGGTCTCGGCCCGCCGCTTATGGTGCTTCTCCCTCCGGTCCCTTTTTTTAGCATCCCTCTCCTCCGAACCAGAAATGGGAGGTTGAGTCCCAGGAGGAGGAGGAGGGAGAGCCGCAGAAGGAATAACCGTGGGGACGGTTACTCCCGAAGGAGCGGAGGTCGGAGCCGAGTCCGGTGGTAAAAGGCCCGCCAAAACAAGCTTGGACCTCCACTCCTTCAATGCCCTGGGGTTGAACCCTGCACAAATGGAACATCCAGATGTGAGGTGTTCAACCCCCAGGCATCTAACACACCGAGTGTGGCCATCAGCTGGGGAAAGCTTATGGCCACACTCGGAGCATTTAGAAAAAATAGACTTGGGTTGCTCAGACATCCCAAGCTACAACAGTAGTTACTATAACTAAAGAAAGTAACTAAAGAAAACACAAAAATCACTCACAGGCCCAACACACACACTACGCTAACAGCGAGGGGAGGGATATAACTTTTAGATTAAACACTAAAAAAAGTAAAAATACCAAAGGGGAAACCTACACTTTCACACAAACAACCAAAAATATCTTTAAATTTTACAATTTAAATACTTAAACTAGCACTTAGCTGGAGAGCTGGAAAAACAATCTGGTCACCATGCGCGGCAAACGAGATCTGGGGTCATGAGGGTAGAGCAGGGTATTATGGGTGAGGGGAGGAGCTGAGAGCTTGGATCCATAGCTGGTAAACCATGCCGGTTCGGATCCGATATCGGATCCATAACCCACAGGTTGCAGACAAATGAATCTCCTACTTCAGATCAGGGGGATCAGTATTGAAATGAGCAGAAATAGCAGAAGCATGAATCTTAATGGAAGAAAAAGAAAGTCCATTAGACAAAAGATCCGAAAGATAAAGCAAAATAGAAGAGAGATCGGGTACCAGAGGGTCCAAACCTCGGCCCTGCATCCAAATGCAAAATCTCTTCCATTTAGAGGCATAGGATTTCCTAGTGCTAGGCCGTCTAGCTTCCAAAAGAACATCCAAAACTTGTTTGGGAAGACTAGAAGAAATCAAATTCCTTTGAAGAGCCAAGCTGCCAGGCAAAGGGTCTTGAGATTGGAATGTAGCAACTGACCCTGATGCTGGGACAGAAGAGAAGGGTTCAGAGGGAGAATCCAAGGAGGCTCCAAGAACAGGTGCTTTAAAGTTGGATACCAAAACTGTCGAGGCCAATTTGGAGCAATCAAGATGAGGAACTTGGGCTTGTCCTGTTTTATCTTTAGTAATACCCAAGGAAGTAGAGGAAGAGGAGGGAAGGCATAACCCGAAAGGTTTTTCCAGCTGAAGGAGAGGGCATCCACTTTCCAAGCTGTTTTGTGGAATGACCTGGTGCAAAAGTGAGGCAGCTGATGATTGAGATGGGATGCAAACAGATCTATCTGGGGGCATCCCCAAACTGCAGTAATCCTGTTGAATAAGTTGGTGTCTAGCATCCATTCGTGAGGATCCACAATGTTCCTGCTCAGGCTGTCTGCTAACAGATTCTGTTCTCCTGGTATGAATTGGGCCTGGAGATGTAGATTCAGATTTAGAGCTGTGTCCCATAAAGCCATAGCTAGTCTGCAAAGGGGGTACGAATGAGAGCCCCCCTGCTTGTTTATGTACCACATGACTGTGGTGTTGTCTGTGTAAATCAAAAGAGGCCCTGGATGCAAAAGGTTCTTGAAGGCTAGAAGAGCATTTTGAACTGCCAACATTTCCTTCAGATTGATGTGCCAGTGAAGATGATCCTTTGTCCAGGTTCCCTGCTGGCAATTGCCTAGAAAATGTGCTCCCCAAGCATAATCCGAGGCGTCCGTGGTTATGATTTGAGAAGGTTGAGGAAGACGGAAAGGCTTTCCTTCGTTTAAAGCACACATCCTGGACCACCAAAGGAACTCCTTTTGGAGGCAGGGGATCAGAGGAATCATTGTGCCCAGATTGTGGTGATGCTGCGACCATACACTTTTCAGATACCATTGAAGCTTTCTCATATGAAGCCTTGCATTTGGAATCAACAGAATGCAGGAAGCCATGTAGCCCAGTGCCTGCAGGAATTTCCTTGCAGTGAGCTGAGGTAGAGTTGCCTAAGTCTTGAAAATTGAAGCCAGCTGTATTTGTTTTTCTGTAGTGAGGAAGGCCCTCTGTAAGGTTGTATTTAAGAGGGCTCCCAGGAATACCATTTGTTGAGAAGGGATCAGATGTGACTTTTTTGTGTTCACTGAAAATCCCAACAGGAGGAGAAGACGACGAACAAAATCCAGATGTTGAAGTAAAAGATCCTTGCTGTCTGCCTGAATAAGGCAGTCGTCCAAATAAGGGTAAATCTGAATCCCCTGGAGTCTGCAATAAGCCACTACTGGTGCCAGGCACTTGGTAAAGACTCTTGGCGCAGTAGATAAACCAAAGGGCAGTACAGAGAATTGATAGTGTCTCGAACCTGCCTTGAACCTGAGGAATTTCCTGCATTCCTGCCTGATGGGAATGTGTAAATAAGCTTCCTTTAGGTCCAATGTCACCATCCAGGCGTCCTGAGAGAGCATTGGAATCAGCTGCTGCAGAGTAAGCATCTTGAATTTTGGAATTTCCAAAAGGTGTTTAACACAGAAAGGTCCAGAATAGGTCTCCATGAGCTTTGTTTTCTTGGAACCAGAAACAGTCTTGAATAAAAACCTTTTCCCATCTCTGAGAGTGGAACAGGCTCTATGGCTCTCATGGCCAGAAGAGCATCCACTTGATTTAAGGCCTCTGACCATTGATGTTTTGGCAGATCTGGCCAACCGAAAGCTCTTGGCAAGGTATGAAAGTGGAATTTGTAGCCTTTTAAAATCACGTCCAATACCCATTTGTCCTGGGTAATATGAGTCCAATTTTTGTAAAAAAGAGAAAGTTTTCCTCCGAGACAGGCATCCAGGTAAAGAGGTCCTGTAGCCCAACTTAGGGAGTCATTGAGTTTGCTTTCTTTGAGATTGGGATCTGTCTTCTCCCCTTCTAGGTGAAGAAGCAGTCCATTGTCTTGATCTGTAGGAGGCCTGAGCTTGGCCACGACCTCTGGAGCGTCTATATCTTCCCCTTTGAGGCCTGTCAGACGTGGGAAAGGACCAATTTTTGGAGGACCAATTCCTGGAAAATCTAGGAGGCTGAACTTGCAAGAAATCTTTCACAGTTTGCATAGATTTTGCCTTTTCTTCCATCTTTTTAATAACCTCCTCAGCCTTAGATCCAAAAAGAACATCATGCTGAACAGGGGCATCTAATAATTTAGCCTTAACCTGTTCAGGTAAACTTTGCTCACGAAGCCAAGCATGTCTCCTGATAACAGTACCAGAGGCTGCGGCCCTGCAAGAAGCATCAAAACCACAATGCAAGCTATGTTTGTTCAGTTGCATGCAATACATCCTGTAGTTCCTTATCTTCTGCACATGCAGGAAGGGAAGCAAGCTTTTGCTTTAAAACAGACAAAAGAAATTGCTGATACTTAAACATATGAAATTGGCAATTTAAAGCCCTAACAGAAAGGGTAGCAGAAGTATATACCTTTTTGCCCCACCTGTCTAAGGCACGAGAATCCTTCTCAGAGGGAATAGGATTCTTAGAAGTAGCAACTTTAGCAGCCTTAGAACCCTGAGAAATAGTTTCAGGATCTGCGGAAGGATTCTTAAATAAAAACAAACGAGACTCAGGAACCCTATAAAACCTATCAGGCTTAGAGGGAGCAGGAGGCATGGAATCAGGATTCAAATTAGCCTCGGAAAAAGCATCATCCACAATGTCAAGAACAGGAGGGATAGCCAAAGGCCTATGTTGAGGAGGAAGAAGAAGTAGAAGAAATTCTCTAAGCCTCTTCTTGGAAGCAGAATAATCCTGACCTTCCCAATGAAAATGTTCCCTCATCTCATGTAAGGTTTCCCCAAAAGAAAAATCTTCAGGCGGAGAGGCAGAGGGCAAGGAGTCCTCAGCATCCGAATCCTCATAAGGAGGAAAAGAATATTCCTGATCAGAGGAAGAGACAGAAGATATAGAAGCCTGGTCAGAGGAATCCATAGGAACATCCTGTTGAGGCCTTTTCTCAGGGGGGGGGGGGTGAGAACCCCTAATCATAGAAAGCAAATCTTCAGCCATCCTTAACAATTGCTTCTGTGTCCTGGGAGTAGATTCAGAAGTAGCTTGAGCAGGAGCTTTAGACTTAACAGGAGTCTTTGACTTTGCCTTTGCCTTAGAAATAGTGATGTGAGTAGGCCTGAATACCCCCTCAGAAGCCGGTACCTGCAAAGCGGTTCCGGACCCATCCGAGGGAGCGACGTCCGAAGGTCCTGCAGCAGATAAAATAGAAGGCCTTGAAGGCTCCCCATGGGAGTCCGTATCGGCCATCGGTTCAGAAGTGGCGGACGACAGGGGCTGCAAAAGCTCCTCACTGACGACAGCCGAACCGGACGCCGGCTCCAGCTGCAACGAGTCCTGTTTGGACCTCGGAGGCCTGTCCTTGTCTTTGCGCTTCTTTTGAATTCCGGTAGTGTCCGACGACATTCTGTAATTGAAGCGTCTGCCAAAATAATTCAGAGCCCAGTCGTACCTGCGTTTGATAGTACGAGAATTAAACCTGGCACAGAACCAACAACAAGAAACATCGTGGTCAGGGCCTAAGCAAGGTAGACAGTAAGAGTGGAAATCCTTATGAGGTATTTGTTTCCCACACGTAATACAATTATTAACTTTTTCTGACATCGGAGGAACAAGAAAAAGATTCCCCAACAGGGTACTTAGCTTTGAGAAGAGAAGTAAGAACTTCGGACCGACAACAACCAAAAAACGCTGTTCGAAAATCGCCAACCAACAGCTTGCGAGCTGCTTTCCACCGCACAGCAAGAAAGACTGGAGAAGATGGCGTCGGCTGTGGGCTATGTACCAGAGCGTACTGACGTCAGGGTACTGGCTTGTACAGCCGACGCTGGACCTAGACTTTGGGATTCTGGCCGACCTCGGGCTGCCTGCCGGCAGGAGCACCCTACAGTTATGACTGCAACAGTGAAACACAATGAACATCTGGGTCCAGAATCCAAGGGTCCTCCAAAAGATGAAGTCAAAGGAATGGGAACCAAATCTGATGAGGCCAATGAAGGGTTATTAGAATGATGGTCCTTCCCCAGGGTTTTTGCTTTCTGTAGAACCTTGGGTATCAACAGGATTGGTGGAAATGCATACAGGCGACCCAGAGGCCAATCATGAACGAGTGCATCCCTTGGGGATTCTCCCAGAGGGGGAATCAGGGCAAAGTAGCTTCTGCATTTCATTTTCATGTGACTGGCAAAAAGGGTGCAGCAAGGCTGGCCCCACCTGCGGAATATCCTGTCCACTGTTTCTTTCTTGAGGGACCACTCATGGGGCAACAAAATTGCTCTGCTCAGCTTGTCTGCTATCAAGTTGGATTTTCCCGGGATGTGCGTTGCTAACAGAAAGCACTGGGTGGATATAGCCCACTGCCATACTCTTAGGGCCTCACGACAAAGGGGATATGACCTGGTTCCTCCTTGTTTGTTCAAGTACCAGACCTCTGACATGTTGTCTGTCTGAATCACAATTGTATCCAGAGGAAGAGAGTCCTGGAAGTACTGCAACACCAAAAGCACTGCTCTCATCTCTAGGACATTGATATGCAGATGTGTCTCTTGATCGGTCCATATGCCTTGGGCTGTCCTTCCCTGAAAATGCCCCCCCCCCCCACCCTATCAAGGAAGTGTCCGTGGTCACTGTGGCTGCTGGTGAAGGTAAAACAAAGGAATGACCTATCGTGACATGAAGTGAGGTCAACCACCACTGAAGATCCTTTTTGCAAGAGTTTGTGATCATTATCAGGTGAGACATGGGGAGCTCTTGGTAAGACCATTGAGTGAACAACAGCCATTGCAGTATCCACATGTGCAAGCAACCCAGCGGTATGGCCAGAATTGCAGCTGCCATCATACCTAACAATTTTAGAACTTCTGATGCTGGAGCCTTGTTTTTGGATATCAGATTGCCGACCTGCTGACGGAGTAGTAAGACTCTTTCTACTCTGAGTCTTTGCATGGCGGTGGTGGTATCCAGTTCTGCTCCGATAAAAATGGTTATGTTGCGATGGCGACAAGGCAGATTTTTCTGAGTTTATTGTAATGCCCAGCTGGCTGCAGAGTGACAGAGTGGAGTCCCTGGCTTGAATGAGTTGATGCCTGGTGGTGGAGGTGAGGAGCCAATCGTCTAGGTATGGAAACACCTGGAATCCTAAACGTCTCAGGTGAGCCATGACTACTGCCATACATTTGGTGAACACTTTTGGGGCTGTAGTGAGACCAAAGGGCAGGGCACGAAACTGGTAATGATTGGCTCCCAGCCAGAAGCGCAGATAATCCCTGTATGGTCTGGCCATTTTTATGTGGTAGTACGCGTCCTGGAGATCTATTGAGCACATCCAATTGTCTTTCCCTAAAAAGGGAAGTATCGACTGAAGCGTGACCATCCGAAACATCTCTTTCTTGACAGATTTGTTTAGCCTGCCAAGGTCCAATATAGATCTCCAGTCCCCTGTCTTTTTTGGAAACAAAAAGAATAATCCTGAGTAAGTTCCAGATCCTGTCTTGTCTGCCAGGACTGGTTGGATGACTCTCTTTCTTAGCAACATTTGGACCTCTACTGTTGCCTGTTCCCTGTAACTGGGTAGAACGTCCAGGATTTTCCTTGTCGGTGGAGGGGGTGTGGTGAAAGGAATGAAGTATTCTCTGGAAATGATACTTTGTACCCAGTTGTCATTTGTTATTTTGAGCCAGTCGTCTGGATACAAAGATAACCGACCCCCGACTGCCTCCAGAGTAGGACAGTCAGGTCTCCTTTCAGGAGCGCTGGTAGGGCTTTCCAAAGAACTGATATCTGTTGCCCTGGTTTTGCGGACCCCCTTTGCCATGAGGGCGGCGTCTTCCATTATTGCCCCCTCCTCTGCCCCTGGAGGGGGGTTCACCACGTATGTCCTGAAAAGCTCCATGGGCTTTTCGGAACCACATTTTCCTCCCCTTTGACCCTTGGGGTAGGGGTCTGGTAGGGGTGAAAAAACAGACTCTGACGGCAGACAGAGTCTTTCCTTCCTGCTCACACCTGGTCAAAGTTTCCTTAACTTTGGGCCCGAAAAGGGATGAGCCATCAAAAGGGATATTCACAAAGGATGACTTGAAGGCTCTGCAAAGGAACACAAGCGCATCCAGGAGTGTCTCCTGAGAGCAATTGCTGTACCCGCTGCCCTGCTCGTTCCATCAGCTACATACGAAATGAGGAGCATGGACGAGTTAAGAATGGAGTTGAGGGTAGCAAGATGGGAGGCAACTTTATCTGAAGCTTCTGCAGTTACTGTACCCTGAAGAGTATCTCCCAGCTCTTTAAGGAGATCTCTTTGCAGTCTCATGAAATGGGTTAGGTAGTTGAGCAAACGCAGTGCAAAAGTTGCTGAACTATAAGTGCGCTTCCCATATCTATCCATGATTCCAGAATCTCTGTTAGGAGGATGGACAGAAGAGGAAGTTTCTGAAATTTCCTTTTTGGTGGCTGCCGCCACCACTATGGCATCAACTGGCACACCCTTGGTTAGAAAGGATTTGTCTTGGGGAGCAGAGATAAATTTATTAGGCCTCATAGGGACAGGCTCCATGGTGTCCGGAGACTCCCACGACCTTTGTGAGACCAGCTGCATAAGCTCATCAAAGGGCGGAGACACCCAAAAGGCGGAGGGCTGAGACCCGAAAGCCTTCAGGAGAACCGACTCATCTTCAGTAGGGTTGGTGGACTGCCAGTCGCCCTTCTGCCTAAGGATTTCTAGTATCTCAGCAAATGAGATACCCTCAGAGGGGGGACTGTGGGGACCCTTCTGATTCATCCAAGTCAGTATCAGATGTTGGTGACTCCTGTGGGGAGTCTAGATGCTTCCTCTTACAAACTCTCTTCCTGGGAACCTCATCAGTGGGAGCTTCTGGTGAGGTCTTGGAATAGTATGGGCCACCCAATAGGGCTTCCTGAGGCTCTGAGTCTCTACGCTTGGCAAGGATGTGTGAAGCAGAAGCAGACAGAGATGCTTTAGGGGAGGAAGAAGCCGGACCTGAGGTCGAAGATGTCTTAGGAGACATGACTCTCTTCATGGCTTCAAAGACACCTCTCCTCCGATGCAAAGGGACCAATGGATCCGAGGAAACTGTCGATACCCCTGGCACTGGGATAGTGGGCTCCGAGCCAGAGGTAGGAGTAGAGTTCATCTGAGCCGAAGCCTTGAGAGGCAGAGTCGGAAGCGACATGTCAGTCCAACTATCCTCCCCGGACCCAACCAGAGAATGTCGGCTCCTAGACTCCTCGATCGGCACTGAGGATATCAGAGTAAATGGAGCTGAAGACATTGGAGCAGGCATCAGCTCTGAAGGCACCACGATCAACAAGTCAGAGCTAGCGAGAACCTCTGATCTGTTGCAGTAGCAAACTAGATCTGAGGTAACTCTAGGTGCATCATGGGATAGGGACTTAGCCTCGAGCTTTGTAGTAGGCCGACTAGGAGCCGAGGATCGGCTCTGAACCCATCTGTAAAATGAATGGCGAGATAGAACAACTTCACTTCAAGAAACTCCACTCCCTACAAGTTCTTCTGACCCTTGAAGACACTGATGTCTATGTAGTGACTGAGACATGGTTTAAAATAGCGGCAAGCATGCCGTCTGTACTATGTCTTTCACATGTTTAGACCACCTACTGCACAGAAGGGGAAAAAGGTGGAGGTGTATCAGTCTACATTCACAGGAGATTCACATCACGGCTGGTAAAGCAGTATGATACAATACAGCTTCTTCATGTCCAAATAATAATCAGAAGGGTCCCATACCATATATTAGCAAGCTATAGAACTCCTTCCATGTCAAAAGAAGCCACAACATCTGTCTACAGGAACTTGATTCAATCGGTATTAAAACCGATACTATTTTCTTTGGTGATCCAAATTATCAACTGGGAACCTATACCACACAGATTCCTGGACACTAAGGGGAATAACATCTTGGATCTTGTCCTTACTGGTACAGAAGCATCTTGCACCATCCCTTGTATAACTTCATTACTTTTTAGGTTTGACTATAAAGCAGTTGCCTTTGAAATAAAACTGAAACCAGAGATCCCTTCCATCCAAGGTACATTCAGAAATTTCTTTAAAACAAACTACCTATTCCTAAGTGATACATTGTCAAGTTTCAAATCCCAACCAAACTGGCTCACAGACAAGACAAAGAATCAAAATAGGGGAGGTTACCTCCACATAGACACCAGTCACCAGTGGAGTCCCACAGAGTTCTGTGCTGGTACCACTCCTGTTTGGCATCTGTTTTTCCAAAGTTAAAGCAAACACCCAAGGGCTCTGGCTGACTAAGTTTGCAGATGACTGCAAGCTAGGAGCAGTCATTGAATCTCCAGGTGACTTAGCCATCCTGCAGGAAGGTTTGTCTCAAATAAATAAGTGGTGTTAAAATCATGGTCTGAAACTAAATGCTAAAAAAAATGCATTATTGTATCCTTTGGGAAGTCACCTACCCCAGGGAACTACCATACTGACAATACGCCCATAAGAGTTAACCCAGTTGTTCAGGGTTTGGGAAGTTATTTGAAAAGTGTCCTAACTTTTGACCAACATGTGCCTATTGTTGTGAGAAAGTCCATAAAATATTGCACAGCTTATAAACAAAGGGATTGTGTCTAGATCTATTGATGTTATTTCCCCCTTTACTTAGCCCTCGTTAGGCCAATCACTGAATGTACTGCTCATTTTGGCATGAATGTGTCCATACGCATGCAACAGCTAGATCGCCCACAAAGAAAACTTACTAAGAGGTTACAAGGCCTAAACAACAAGTCCTACATGGATCGACTCAAAGCCCTGTCAGCATCCTACAGGCATACAAAGTGTCCTCTGACCGATTACTGACAGATTTACTACACATCAGCAAGTCAAATGGCAGCAGAAATACTCGGTATAGTGATATAAACCTCTTCTGTAACACCAACAGAATGGTTTGGAAGGACAAGAGTATTTCCCACCCACACAAAACAAAGTTCATCCCTGTCCATTTTCATGTGCAACTTAGATCGATGGATGGGAAACAGAAAATTTACCTCAGGACTGCCTCCTGTACTACTAATGGACAGATGCAGTCCTAAATACCTTATCCCATACATGGGTCCCTTCAAATTATCTATGGTTTATTTCTCTTTGGG
This sequence comes from Protopterus annectens, assembly GCF_019279795.1. NCBI lineage: Eukaryota > Metazoa > Chordata > Ceratodontiformes > Protopteridae > Protopterus > Protopterus annectens. Next base: position 792,689,909 of record NC_056743.1, read on the forward strand.
GGTAATATATAATTACCAACCATGGGATGGGTAAAGTCAATCTATAATAACAAAAAGTTAATTGGCTAGGCTTAAAATGACCTACAAGGGTAGCTGGCCTAGTATTTACCTATGAACCTATGATGAGGATAGTTTTGGAAAAAGGATGAAGATGCTGGCACCACTGGGCTTGTAACAACCATTGTAAGATTCTCATGCAAAAATGGGAAAGTTGTCCATTAGAATAGAAGAAGCCATAAGAACCAGTGCCCTTACAGTCAAAGCCACAGGAGAGGTAAGGTTGAGAAGAAGGGACTGAAATGTCTCCCTCAACACATGTACCCTTTCTGATGGTAGGGAGACTTTGATTTGAGTAGCAGCCAGACTGCAGCCTATGAACATGATGATGTGAGAAAGAATCAGATTTGATTTCTGCAGTTTGACTATTATTCCCTAGAAGAAGAACAACCTGAGAAGAGAAGTCTTGGCTTGAAAAAGGAACTCTACTGAATGAGCAGTGAACAGCCAATCATCCATGCATGGAAAAATCCAGAATCCTAAGTTGTACATGAGCAGCTGCAATGGTCATGCACTTGGTAAAAACCCTGGGTGTTGTGGTGAGACCAAATAGCAGGAATCTGAACTGATAATGATCGTCTCCTACTCAGAAGCATAAGAATCTCCTAGACTCCTTTACAATTTTGATCTGAAGGTACACATCCTGAAGATCTATCAAGCACATCCAGTCATTCTCCCTGAAACAGGAAGACCTGATTGCACCACGACCATTCTGAAGTGTTTTTTTCAACAAATAATTTTAGACAGCTTGGGTACAAAGTAAGTCAGAGATCTTGAGTTTTCTTGGGAACCAAAAAGAATTTGGAATAAAATATTCACCCTGTCTGGTCTGGTGGGACTTCTCGGATGGATTTTTTTTTTCTCATAGAGAAACAAACTCTTTAGTGGCCGATCTTAGCTGCTGAAGTGTGGTGTCCAGAAGCAGCCTTGTGTGCTGGAAGATGGGAAAATGAAATGTAGCAGCCTCTGGATATAATCTCTCTTATCCACTTGTCCTGTATGATGGTTTGCCATATAATGGGATGGATGGAAAGACAGCCCCCAACTGCACCCAGAATGGAGCAGTCAGGCAATCCTTCAAGGATACTGCAGCCTCTTTTGTTTTCAGAAACGGTAGGAGCATTAGATCTTACTTAGAATGGTGGTTCAACAAGAACCGAAAAGTCAGGAACAAGTTAGCATGATACAAAACAACATATAACCAAAACGTTGTCTGTGGGTGGTTCAACAAGGACTGTATGGAGAGACTTGGTACTTTTAAATATGGGCCCCCATTCTGTACTTTTTGTGAGTTCATGAGCTGTGGATATTTTTTCATCTGCCCCAGTATGGGGTAAGAAATATAACAGTAAGGTGGCTGGGAACTGTAATCACCAGGTCATTTTTTTCTCACTTTTCACATTCTGGACATGACCAAGATGGGTTCACTTGATGGTAACTGTAATAATATTCTTGAAAAGAAGGAAATGGAATAGCAGATTCACCTTAACACCTATAACCTTCCTTGACTCAGCCCTCTTGTTGAATTAAATGGATTCTTCATCTTAGAAAACTGGAGCACAAATTATTTTATTAATGCTTTTGACATGACTGACATGTTTGTTCCTTTCTTCACTTTTCTTAGACATTTTTTATGGTTTTGGTTTGTTTTCTGTTCTGCCACAACATAAACTTACACACTGTCATTTGCATTTTTTTCCACACAGTTTATTGATTGTTTTTTTCCCCTGGTTTTAGTGTATGATTCTTTTATGGTTGCACAGTTTTAACAGTGACCTGATGAGGCCCAAGGGTGAAAGTGCTTTTCTTTTTTGCTTGTTATTAATGAACTTTTGATTACAGTTTTTATTCTGATTGCATTTTATTTATGATGTTTCTTTATACTGCACCTTTTCCAAGGGTACTTGAGTGGATGCTGTTTTCTTTATTTATATGCCTGTTGTCACACACACCCTTCTTCACTTCAGCTGATTTTTTTTCCTTTGAAGCTTTTTAGTTCATCGCTCCTTTTGGAAGGATCTTGTCACTTTGATGTTAAATAGCCTTTAGTGAAGGGAGTTTTATGATATCTTGTCCCTGTCTGAAGACAGACAAGAAGTGCATTCCAGTTTATTTGGACTTTGTTTTATTAGTACTCTTACTGTTTCTTATTTTAGTTTGGATAGTAAAAAAAATTCTTGTGTTACATCAAGCTAGCTTTTAGTTGTAGGCTACTAGGTTCATTACAAAGTACAAGGTTGTCAATCATGATTTATGATTCTTTGTTCTTTTTAAAGTATACATTAATTTTCCATAAGTTACAGCTGTTATTGAAAAAATGATCTAATGAAGTCCAGCTGGTGGACAAAGACTTATCATGAATTAAACCTGAGTTACTCCAGTGACTAATTCCATTTGGGTTTGTTTCTTCAGTATCTTCATAGAAGAGGAATTAACATCTTAAATTTTGGACTGTTTATTACTGTTGCTTAATACTGTAATGTAAATGTTTTTATTTTTCATTTCTCACAACTAACAAGGAAGTGAAGTCAGTCCTCTACCTTAATGCTGGGGACAGCTATCTCCTCGCATCTTTGTTGTGGTTTTTGTCTGAGAAGTGGCCGTGGTATCCAAGGTTCTGCAGACTTCATCTGCCTATGAGCTGACATCCATTGCAGGGGCTAACTCTGCTGCAGCTGCCCTTGTCCAACTATTCAATCTGCTGAAGTTTAGATTTTTGGAATCAAAGTGATCAAGGCCCTTTTTGGTTCCTGCTATATGTTCTTTGTGGCACCTCAAACTTGATTCCAAAGCCAGATAACTTCTTGCTCTCATGTTTGCATCTTTTCTTTAACAGAAAGTCTAAACAGAGATGAACCATCATAAGCAGGATTCCTGATAGACACTTTGAAGTTGTCCGCAGCCAAGTGTGGTGTCTCATCGCAAACAGCCGTCCAAGCTGCCCTAGCCACTATATCTACCATATTGGGCATAAGGTGCATTAACATAATAGATATAATTGTTTTCAGATGTTTGCAAGTGTCAGCTGTCAGAGGATTCTTCAGAGTGGATGGTGCTTGCTAAGCCAAAACCCTCTGGAATCTAATCATATGACAGGCATAGTTCAGAACCCGCAACTCAAAGGTGCCTGAAGTATATGCTCGCTTCCTTAGCCTATCCATCACCCTGGACTACTTACTAGGTGGGTGGACGGAATGAGAATCTACTGATAACTCTCTCTTAATAGCTGCTGCCAAAATAATGGAGTACATTGCAAAGGATCTAGCCCAAAGCTGCTAGTATTAACAGGCTTTGTGCATTTTATCTGACTTCCTGGGGATTGTCTCACAATTGTCCAATTCCTGCCATGACCTCCAAGCTGCTAAACCTATGATCTCATCAGTCAGGGGGTATTACACAGGATGTACAGGATGCTGAACCATATGCTTCAGTTAGAACAGTCTCATCCTGACAGGGGAGATCCACATGCCATTCTCCCTTCTGGTGCATGAGCTCTAGGATATCGCCAAAAAAGGCACAATCCGGTGGGGAAAGTGGGGTACCCTCTCAATCCTCAGAGTCAGAATCTAAGGTGAGAGACTCCAATGGGGGACTAGGTGTTTCCTTTAGCATGTTCGCTTTTCTTGTGCCATTAGGAATGGCTTCATCTGACTCCAAAGTGGACTGAAGTTGCTGTGGAGCAGAAGGCTTGAGACTGTTTGGATCTGACTGCTGCCTGTCTGAAGAGAAGGTGGAGGGTAAGATAGAAAGAAAGGTAGTCTCTGTGTGGATCCGATCTTGGGTGGGGCGGAGTGTGGGTTCTAGCTGGGGAAGAGATAATACTCCCCAAGGAATGAAAAGCCCATCCAATCTCAGAATGATCCAAAGATCTCTCTTTACATAATGGATCCAAAATTCCCTTCAGAGGTCTGGAGCTGAAGCCAGAAGGAAGAAGCACCAGGACAAAACCTTTGGGCAGTTCCAATGTGAGAGCCGGACCCAAAGAGGCAGCCCCAACAACACATCCAAAGCCAATGTCAATGCCATCAACCCATCCCCTCAGCTCTGGGACAGCGCCAGCTCTGATGAAATCTGGGTCAACAAAGTTTGATATAGTAACCTTGAGCAGAAGCTATTTGAGAAGTCAGATCTGAGGACACTGGCACTGAGACAAAGAAAGGATTCAAAGTCACTGGACTGAAAAACTGGACCAGAGAAGGAGCAAAGATCAAAATAACATGGACAGATCTGTCTGCCTTTGGAAAGAAGGTGTCAGAATGACCCCTAATTATATTTGATAAAGAAAGGGTACCTCCTAATGCTAAAGTACAGCTATCAGTAACAAGTAAAAACAGTATTCAAAATGAAACGCTGTACAACAATGGCCAATGAAGTAAAGTTCTCTTGGAGAATAGGTAGTATAGTTAAATGATATAAAACTTAAAAGTGCAACATATATAGCAAAAACTTGCATACATTTAAAGTACTTAAATTAAATGCACTTACAAGATATTCACTCTGTGAATGCAGTTATACCATAAAGAAATGATGGCTCCAAAGTTTCCAGTCTTATGATGGCTTCAAAGTATCAAATCTTTTTGGTCTGATATACAAAGTATCCACACTGAAGATGTAGTAGCTGCTATGTGACTGTGATGAACTGTGATAACAGCTTAACCAGTCTAACAGATCAAATAAAAGCTTCTAGCTTTAATGGCAGTTAAAATCCTTTTATTGTAGGAAAAGTTAAAATCTTCATGTCAAGTTAAAATCTTGATGTAGAATAAAACAGTCCCTATGTATTCCAAATGATAAGCGCTTTCGGTATCTTCTTCAGATCGTAGAGATTGGGACTGGAAGTTCCTTTTTATAGTGTTTGCTTCCTTTACTGTTGAGACAATCATTCAGTCATCACACTGTCAATCAGCTGTTTAAACGCACCAATCCTCTTTCCTCTCAGCTGGGGGTGTTCCATTTCCTATGCCTTTTGCTTTTGAGGGGTGTGACCAGTCATGAATTATTAAGCCAGACACACCTCCATGTTAGCTGATAGTTGGTCTTCTAGCTTTTAGTATAGGTTTCAGTGGGATGATGTTATTCAAGCCTGGCTCAATATCAGCACAGAGGTTCACAATCCACTTACTCTCCCTGCATTCAGTAATATTTTCAATGTCGCCTTTCCTTATTCCACTATATACATTCTCTATCACCTTATAAGTGAAAGAATGACCGACATTTCTTTCAGCATGTGTTGCTAGAGCATTATGTGGATCTTTACTGGTAATGTCTCTTTGATGTCTCAAAATGCGATTTTTAAACATCTGATTAGTTTTTCCTACATAGAATGCAGGGCATAGTTTACAGGTAGCCATGTACACCACACATTGGGGGTTATACAAGTGGCTTTGACATTAAAGGTGTATTTCTTCTTTGTCCTTGGATGTTCAAATTCGTTATTACAGTCAATCAGTGGGCATGCTGTGCAGTGGCCACACTAGAACGTGCCTTTATGTCCAACAATTTTATGTTTGTTAAACACATCCTTTGTGCAAAGTAACCTCTTTAAATTTTTCTTATTCTTGTAGCCAAAGCATGGTGTTTCACCTACAATGTCTTTTACCTTGGCATCATGGGTGAGGATTGGCCAAAACTGCCTTATTATGGATTTAACTAGTGTGTTGTCTGTGCTATAAGTTAACATCACTCTGGTGGTTCTGTCTTCTGTCTTGTTTTTCTTTGGGATAACTTCTTGAACATTCACATCTTTTTCATTATAGCCTCTCTTTATTAGGTTTTGTCGTAGAAACATTTCCTTTTCTCTTGTCTCATCTTTGCTACATCTTTTATGTATTCTTTGTGTTTCATTTCACATAATATTTTTAGTGACATGTTTAGGATGCATGCTGCTTTTCAACAAGTAATGATTTTTCCATGTATTTTTTCGGTGTAATTCTGTTTCCAACATGTTTTCGTTAAGAATAACATTCACATCCAAAAATGCAACTTGATTATGAGAGTGTTCTGCTGTAAAGCTTAGAAAAGTAGTAGTCCTATTTAGATATTGATGGAATGATTCAAATTGTGGTACGGTTCCTTCCCATAAAATAAAAAGATCATCCACAAATCGACCATAAAATTTGATGCATTCATACCATGGACTATTTGAGTTCAATACATGTTCCAATTCCCAGTCTACAAGCACAAGATTTGAGTAGCTGTTCGCACAAGGGGTGCCCATGGCTACCCCCCATTTTTGCCAATAGATTGATGTACCATACACAAAATAATTATTTTCCTGTATTAAATCTAATAAAGCACAAATCCTGTTGGTTTCATTAACATTTTTTTTTTGTGGCTTAAGATCTTCTTACAGCTTCTACGCCTGCTTCGTTGGGAATGGAAGTGAATAAACTATTCACATCCAGGATGGTCACAAGTTAGATTTAATACTGGAAAATAATTATTTTGGCAAAAATGAGGGGTAGCCATGGGCACCCCTTGTGCGAACAGCTACTCAAATCTTGTGCTTGTAGACTGGGAATTGGAGCACGTATTGAACTCAAATAATCCATGGTATGAATGCATCAAATTTTATGGTTGACTTGTGGATGATCTTATTATTTTATGGGAAGGAACTGTACCACAATTTGAATCATTCCATCAATATCTAAATAGGACTACTACGTTTCTAAGCTTTACAGCAGAACACTCTCATAATCAAGTTGCATTTTTGGATGTGAATGTTATTCTTAACGAAAACATGTTGGAAACAGAATTACACCGAAAAAATACATGGAAAAATCATTACTTGTTGAAAAGCAGCATGCATCCTAAACATGTCACTAAAAATATTATGCAAAATGAAACACAAAGAATATATAAAAGATGTAGTAAAGATGAGACAAGAGAAAAGGAAATGTTGTTTCTACGACAAAACCTAATAAACAGAGGCTATAATGAAAAAGATGTGAATGTTCAAGAAGTTATCCCAAAGAAAAACAAGACAGAAGACAGAACCACCAGAGTGATGTTAAGTTACAGCACAGACAACACACAAGTTAAATCCATAATAAGGCAGTTTTGGCCAATCCTCACCCAGGATGCCAAGCTAGAAGACATTGTAGGTGAAACACCATGCTTTGGCTACAACAATAAGAAATATTTAAAGAGGTTACTTTGCACAAAGGATGTGTTTAGCAAACATAAAATTGTTGGACATAAAGGCACATTCAAGTTTGGCCACTGCACAGTATGCCCACTGATTGACACTAATAACGAATTTGAACATCCAAGGACAAAGAAGAAATACACCTTTAATGTCAAAGCCACTTGTATAACCCCCAATGTGGTGTACATGGCTACCTGTAAACTATGGCCTGCATTCTGTGTAGGAAAAACTAATCAGATGTTTAAAAATCGCATTTTGAGACATCAAAGAGACATTACCAATAAAGATCCACGTAATGCTTTAGCAACGCATGCTGAAAGAAATGTCGGTCATTCTTTCACTTATAAGGTGATAGAGAATGCATACAGTGGAATAAGGAAAGGTGACATTGAAAATATTACTGAATGCAGGGAGAGTAAATGGATTGTGAACCTCCGTGCTGATACTGAGCCAGGCTTGAATAACATCATCCCACTGAAACCTATACTAAAAGCTAGACCACCAACTATCAGCTAACATGGAGGTGTGTCTGGCTTAATAATTCATGACTGGTCATACCACTCAAAAGCAAAAGCTATAGGAAATGGAACACCCCCAGCTGAGAGGAAAGAGGATTGGTGAGTTTAAACAGCTGATTGACAGTGTGATGACTGAATGATTGTCTCAACAGTAAAGAAAGCAAACACTATAAAAAGGAACTTCCAGTCCCAATCTCTACGATCTGAAGAAGATACTGAAAGCGCTTATCGTTTGGAATACATAGGGACTGTTTTATTTTACATCAAGATTTTAACTTGACATGAAGATTTTAACTTTTCCTACAACAAAAGGATTTTAACTGCCATTAAAGCTAGTAGCTTTTATTTGATCTGTTAGAATGGTTAAGCTGTTATCACAGTTCAACACAGTCACATAGCAGCTACTACATCTTCAGTGTGGATACTTTGTATATCAGACCAAAAAGATTGGATACTTTGAAGCCATCATAAGACTGGAAACGTTGGAGCCATCATTTCGCTATGGTATAACTGCATTCACAGCGTGAATATCTTGTAAGTGCATTTAATTTAAGTACTGGAAATGTATGCAAGTTTTTTGCTATATATGTTGCACTTTTAAGTTTTATATCATTTAACCACACTACCTATTCTCCAAGAGAACTTTACTTCATTGGCCATTGTTGTACAGCGTTTCATTTTGAATACTACCCTAATTATATTTGTGTCCTCAAGAACTTCTGCATCAAATGGTGCTAAGTATCCTTCATATCTATAGTTACTGAAAAATCTGGGAAGGGGATTAACAGTTAACAGGTTGTGAAGGAATGGCATTCTGAAATTTGGGACTTTCAAAAACTAGTTGAGACAGAAAGGATCTAGGACTGGTCTCCAATAAGCTTATTTCTTTCTTTGGTATCAGAAATATTCTTGAATAAAATGCTTTCCCTGTCAGAGAAACAGGAACAGATTCTATTACCGCCAACAGCCAGTAGATGCTGAATGACAGGTGGAAAAAGGAAGTTTAATCTGGTAGATGAAGAGGAATCCTCTCAAAAGGAGGTAGGGACTCCCACTGCCATTTGTATCCCCAATGAATTACTCTCAGAACCAAACTGTCTGAGATTATCTGTTGACAAAAGAGAAATGGAGAGCCAGATTTTGGAAAAGAGAAAAGTATTACTACGGTAGGAGGGGGTGGTTACAATCTGGAAATAGTCATTCACACTTTTTGGACTTTCCTTGTTTCTAGGAGGTTCCCCCTCCCTTCTTTTTGGATCAAACCTGACATTGTTTTTTGAACTTCTGCATGTCAGAAGTTAGCTGAGACTGCTTATTTTGCTTTTTATAAAAAGATCCTGAGGTAGGGATGAAATATTTAATAAACTTGGAGAAGGAGAGCTAAAAAACCTGAGTCACCTTATGAATCAGTTTCTCCTCTCTCACTACATTTTTTCAGGATCTCTGCAGCAGATTGTCAACATACAACCTACTTATGAAGGGGAGAAATGAAGTGTTCATCTTTAACATCTTCAGGCAAATTCTGAGCATGTAATAATGCAAATCTTTTCATCAAAGACCCACTAGCTGCTGCTCCAAAAAAGGCATCAGCTGAGTCAAAAGAATACTTCAAAGAATGTTTTGCTACTTGAAAACCAGAAAAAATAACATTTAGAGAAGTTTGCCCTCAGAAGAAAAAAAAATAAGACTAGTAATTCCCAGAATGCTACAGCTCTTGTCACTAATACAAATTCTGGAACTTAATAAAACCCATCAAAGTCATGTTTGAGGCTAAAATAGCTACCCAAGCCAAAGGCAATCACAAGGCATTTTTTAGTTATGTTTGTAATCTCAAAAGCACAGCAATGCACTGAGCTGATTGTGAACGGTGTTACCTACACACTGACTCTGAAGATTTAACCAACCTACTGGCTGATAAATTCAGTTCTAACTATCCCCCTGTCTCCCCTCTATCTGTCCCTCGAGGTATATCTGATTCACCACCAACTATCATAGACGACAAAGTCCTAAACGTGCTATCAAAAGCAAACAATACTACAGTGATGGGTCCTAAAAATATCGCTGGATGCATCTTAAGCAGAATGAAGCATGATTTAGCCATAACTCTAACAACACTGTTCAACCACTGCCTCCATATAGGTTTCATATCAAGCAAATGGAGAGGAGCTACAGTCATGTCATTCTTGTTCATAAGGGAAGACCTTCCACAGACTCAGATAATTACAGACCTGTAAGTCTGACCAGCCACACATGCAAAGCCATGGAAAGACTTATCATGGAAATAATCAATAAGGACAAATGGAACTCCCAAACTCTAGAACCACCTCAGTCTGGATACGTCAAGGGCAGGTCATGCTTGCTCGATCTGGTAGACATTTTTTTAAATGGACACAAAAGCAATGGATGAAGGTAAAATGGTACACAGCAAATACCTCAACCTGGCCAATCCTTCTGACACAATCCCCTATTCAGGCATAACAGAAATGCTGACTAAGAGGAAATAAAACCCTTTGATCACCTAATGAATGGATTGACAACTGGCTCACAGATAGAATGCTGGACATAAAAATAGGATAGGGGAAGTCACCTCCACAAAGAGACCAGTCACCAGTGGAGTCCTCCAGGGTTCTGTGTTGGGACCTCTCCTGTTTGGCATCTAGTTCTCCAAAGTAAAAGCCAAAGGCAAAGGGCTGTGGTTGACTATGTTTGCAGATGAATGCAAGCTAGAAGCATTCATTGAATCTCCAAACAACTTAGCCATAATGCAGGAAGGTTTGTCCTGAATAAATTACTGGTGCCAAAATCATGGACAAACTCTAAAAACTGCATTTCTGTACCATTTGGGAATTCATCTACCTAAGGGATCTACTACACTGACAGTATGCCCTAAATTTGGGAACTTATGCGGCCAATGAACTAACCTTTGTCCAACACATTTTCATTGTCATAAGAAAGTTATTCTGTATTGAACAGCTTATAAACAAAATGAGTGTGTCTAGAATTAGGGATGTAAATGTCCCCCTTTACTCAGCCCTCATTAGATAATTTATGGAGTATAATGTTCTGATTTTCATGTATCTATCCAGACACATACTATAACTGGATCTTCCACAGCAATACCTTGTCAAAAGGATACAAGGCCTAAATTATATGTCCTACAAGGACCGACTCAAAGCCTTGTCACTATATTCAGTATGTAACAAACTGCCAACAACACATGACCTGTGTCTGGCATACAAGGCAGCCTTTGAACCAATACTGATGGACTTACTGCACATCAGCAAGTCAAGTGTCATCAGAAATACTTGGTCTAGGAAGCTAAACCTCTTCCACAACATCAACAGAATGGTTTGGTGGGACATGTTTAGCTCGCAGAGGATAATCCTGTGCTGGAGCAGAATTCCCATCCATACAAAACAAAGCTCATCCCTGCCCATATACAAGCACAACTTGAATCTATGAATGGGAAACAGAAAATGTACCACAGGACTACCCCCTGTACTACTAATGGACAGCATCACCTCCTAAATCCTTTACCCCATGCATGGGTCACCTCAAGTTATCCAAGGTATGATTCCAATTATTCTCACAAGGGGTAATGTATAATTATTGACCATCTGATGAGTAATACCAAATGGGATAGATTAATTCAATCCCCAAATGGGAAATTATCTAGGCTTAAAGTGGCTCTCAGGATCAGTTAGCCTAGTACTTACAACCTATGTACCTATAAAACTGGTAGCAATGTTCCTCATATTTTCAAAAGAAGCAGGCAAAAATGTCATTGACAATTAAGAATCTTACAAATAAGAGTGGCAGTGGAAAATGCTTTTCCCAAATCTGTCAAAAACAAAAACAAAAAAAAATCTTGCTTTTTTCCCACTTTTCTGAGATTTAAAAAAGTTCAGTTACAGGCTTGCTGTTTCCTGAACTGTTTGTAAGTTTCTGTGAGGCCATTTTTGCTTGGGCTAAAGGAAAGTCTCTCTGTTGATCAGTGGCAGTGAATAACATTGAGCAGCTTCCCTGCCCCCCGTAGGACTGGTTACTGACTTGAAACTGTAGTTTTATTGGCCAACAGGGGTCATTTCCAAAACTCCTTCATCTTCCTCTCTTAAAACCTAGTTGCCTCGTGGTTTTGGCATCTTTTCAGGCTTGTTGGCTGTTGGTGAAGCACCCACCAAGAGGAGAAAACGCTGAGAAAAGAAGGAAGCCACTTTTGAGATTTTAAGTATTTTTTCTCTGTTTATTTGCTAAGTTTTTCTGCACAGCTGCCTAGTTTGAGCATTTTCTGGCTTGTTAAACTTGATTTCTGCATTAGTAGCTGTATTTAGAGCACAACCAAAAGTTGTTTACTGAATTTCCTGTTTGCACTTAATTTTAAATCGTTTTTTTTTCTCAAAACTTGCATATTTTCTGTCCTTGACCTAGCACTCTTGTGTGGGGTCATTTACTGCACTGTTATAACTTGATATTACCTGTGAACCTCTGCTATCTCTGAAAAAACAAAAACAAAAAAAAATCTTGCTTTTTTCCCACTTTTCTGAGATTTAAAAAAGTTCAGTTACAGGCTTGCTGTTTCCCGAACTGTTTGTAAGTTTCTGTGAGGCCATTTTTGCTTGGGCTAAAGGAAAGTTTCTCTGTTGATCAGTGGCAGTGAATAACATTGAGCAGCCTTCCATGCCCCCCGTAGGAGTGGTTACTGACTTGAAACTGTAGTTTTATTGGTCAACAGGGGTCATTTCCAAAACTCCTTCATCTTCCTCTATTAAAACCTTGTTGCCTCGTGGTTTTGGCATCTTTTCATGCTTGTTGGCTGTTGGTGAAGCATCCACCAAGAGGAGAAAATGATGAGAGAAGAAGGGAGCCACTTTTGAGATTTTAAGTATTTTTTCTCTGTTTATTTGCTAAGTTTTTCCTGCATAGCTGCCTAGTTTGAGCATTTTCTGGCTTGTTAAACTTGATTTCTGCATTAGTAGCTGTATTTAGAGCACAACCAAAAGTTGTTTTCTGAATTTCCTGTTTGCACTTAATTTTAAATTGTTTTTTTTCTCAAAACTTGCATATTTTCTGTCCTTGACCTAGCACTCTTGTGTGGGGTCATTTACTGCACTGTTATAACTTGATATTACATGTGAACCTCTGCTATCTCTGAAAAAACAAAAAACAAAAAAAAAAAATCTTGCTTTTTTCCCACTTTTCTGAGATTTAAAAAAGTTCAGTTACAGGCTTGCTGTTTCCTGAACTATTTGTAAGTTTCTGTGAGGCCATTTTTGCTTGGGCTAAAGGAAAGTCTCTCTGTTGATCAGTGGCAGTGAATAACATTGAGCAGCTTCCCTGCCCCCGTAGGAGTGGTTACTGACTTGAAACTGTAGTTTTATTGTCCGTTTTGGGTCTATTCCTGCTTCTTTCCAGCCCCTGCTATCAAGCACGCCTTAACGTGCTTTAGCCGATTAGCGGAGTTGCCACTAGAGCAGCATCGGGCAGCGCCGGTTTAACAAGGTTAAACTTTTTCTGGCTCCATAAAGTCTGTTCTTCAATTTTTCCCTTAGAACTGCTCTGTTAGGAACCTAAACAGTTTACACCTTCACTAGAAAGCACAGCACTTGTTCCTAATTGCTTTTTCTTCTCAAAAAGCTCAGCACTTGTCTTAAAAGCATATCCCTTGTCTTATAAGCATTTTCTTTGCAGGTCAAGCACTCCTATATTATACAAATCCCTCACTTGCAAAACCACCCAGGAGTGCCCACTTCCCTGCTAAGCCCTCTACTTTTCTGTCTCATACCAACTCATAATTCGTTCTAGCATATCGAAGGGTCAGATGCTGGCGTCCTCTCCTGCCCAGTTGGTGAATCTGGGAATTCTGAGGCAATGTTACAATTGCCTCATGTACACGGACAACCCTCTCCTCCTCCCACATAACACTAACACTTGCGAGAGATGCAGCTATTTAGCCAAACTGGAGGCTGAGCTCTCTCAACTCAGGACTGGCAAGACCAGGCAGGAGGAGAAGGCAACTACACACACCACAATACAAGTCTCACATAACTCAACCACACCACTGAATCAAACACATAAACACACTAAGACATACTCGGAGGCTCTGAGTAAAAATTTACCTAAACAGCAAAGGCCTCCAAAGCAGACACCCAAGCAACTGCAAACTCAAGACACCACACAAACAACACATAAAAAACAAAATCAGTGTGCAAAGCAGTCACTGCCCTTAAGGCCAAATACAACACCAAACATACTTGTCATAGGTGACTCCATAGTCGGACACACTGACGTCCCACTCACCAGGCTGAACAAGGAGAAGGTCATGGTAAGCTGACTATCGGGCGCTAGAATCCGCCACATAACACAAGCACTCAGGTCACTCCACGGCAAGTACAAGTATGACACAGTCATTGTCCATGCTGGTGTGAACGACCTGAGATGTACCTCCCCGGACTACATGAAAAGAGACATAGAGGAGCTCTCTGATTATGTAGCCCAGGTAGGTATGACCCTGACCCTGAGCAGTATCCTTCCTTCACCACGAATGATGCCACAATATAGTGACAAGATGATCAGCTTTAACAATTGGCTTAATTTCTGGTGTCATTCAAAGGGGATCCAGTGTCTGTCTGCTTGGGATGACATGCTTGACAAGCCACGCTGCTTCACAAGGGACAGCTTGCACCTGTCACCCCTGGGATTCCGGATATTGGCTAAGGCTCTTGCCACCCCCATAGTGCCTTTTTTAGGCAAGGCTCAAATTCTAAACCTACCACCCTAGAAAAACAAAAACGGGAAGAAACTAAGGGTAATGCTGCTCAATGCCAGAAGTCTAAATCTCAAAATGCACGCACTCAAGGCCCTTCTCAGTATGGAGAACATCGATGTCTGTGCGTGACTGAAACCTGGTTCAAGGCTCCTGAGAGCACCCCGGCACTATCAGGTTTTACCTCATATCATGCGTTCCGGCCCCAAAACCCGGACCATACCACAAAAGGAGGGGGTGTATCCATATTCATCAAGGATACCCACACCTCCAGGTTGGTGGCTACGCACGAAGCATCGGAAACCATCCAGGTGCAATTAACCATAGGCAAAACTGCTCTACAATTTGTAGCATGCTACAGGCCACCCTCTCAAACCCAGGAAACCCACACAGCCTTCCTGAAGACACTGGACGGTATAAATGTATCACCAAACACCATCATATTGGGTGACTTCAACTACCCGAATATAGACTGGGAACATTACTCAAGCCCCAACTTTCTAGCCCAAAGGTTCCTGGAGTTCATAAATTCAAATGCCATGGAACAACTAGTCACCGTCCCCACAAGAGGAGAAAATATACTAGATCTCATCATCACAAACATGGGGACAAAATGCTCCACACCGGAAGTATATCCCTCTTTGGTGAGATCAGATCATAAACTAATCTCACTAGAAATCCACATCCCGCCCCCACCCCAAACAAAAAAGACCACAGTGAAGAACTTCTCTAAAGCAAACTTCACACTACTCAAGACAGGTGTGGTATCCTTCAAGACCCCCGAGCCAATGGAAACCACAACCCAAGCTGCGGAAGACCTTACAAATGCCTTCTATGAACACCTTCAGGACTGCATGGATCAGGCAATCCCAAATAAAACCAAGACTCTTTCCACCAAGGGCAAACGTCCAGTCTGGTGGACCCCAGCCATAAACAAACTTTACAATAAGAGGAGAAAGCTATTACATGATAGAGCAAAATCCCAAAAAGGGAAGGCATCTTTGATCAGTACTAGCAAGAAACTACGATCCCTCATAAAATCATCCAAGGCCAACTTTGAGAAAAAAATTGCCATAGATTCAAAAGACAATCATAAGGCCTTCTTCAGCTATGTCAGAAACCTGGGTGGAAACTCCCAGATATGCTCAGAATTAGTCCAAAATGATACAAAAATCACTGAACCCACAGACATTGCCAACATACTGGCAGACAGGTTCAGCGCAAACTTCACCCCCCTCTCCCTCCCAAAAGGAGAGATAACTATCCCAACAGAGTGTAGCCTCCCAGACATCTCAAATGCGCAGGTGAAAGCTGCTCTCTCTAAAGCTAAAAACACAGCATCAATGGGACCGGATGGTGTCC
The DNA here is from genome assembly GCF_019279795.1 of Protopterus annectens. Taxonomy (NCBI): domain Eukaryota; kingdom Metazoa; phylum Chordata; order Ceratodontiformes; family Protopteridae; genus Protopterus; species Protopterus annectens. The sequence goes on from NC_056743.1 coordinate 792,705,756, forward strand.
CCGGCTGTGTGCTACATGAACTCAATGAAGAACTAATCCCGCACATAAGGCAGCTGTTTAATCTTAGCTTTACCACAGGATATGTGCCCAAGGAGTGGCGTAAAGCAACTGTGGTCCCACTCCACAAAGGCGGTGCCTCTACGGACCCTGGTAATTACCGCCCCATAAGCTTAACACGCCTGGTCTGCAAAGCTATGGAGAGGATCCAAATGGAACTCATAAACAAGGACATAGGGGACTTGCAGACCTTGGACCCAACCCAGTTTGGCTTTGTCAAGGGCAGATCTTGCCTTTTGAACTTGGTCGACTTCTTCGAAACAGTTACCAAGGCCATTGATGAGGGAAAGGCAGTCCATACAGCCTACCTTGACCTTGCAAAAGCTTTCGACACAATACCCCACTCGGGTAACATAGAGAAACTTACCAGCTTAAATGTCAACCCATATGTCACAAGATGGGTTGCAAACTGGCTAAAGGACAGAACCCACAGGGTTAGAGTTGCTGGAGCAATGTCAGACTCCAAGCCGGTTACAAGTGGTGTCCCACAGGGCTCAGTCCTTGGCCCCCTATTGTTCGGCATCTACTTCTCAGAAGTACAGGCAAACATAGGAGGACTATGGCTGACAAAGTTTGCGGATGACTGCAAACTGGGTGCCATAGTGGATAGTACATCGGACACAGACATCCTTCAGAGGGGTCTCACGGAAACTGATAGCTGGTGCCAGAGTCATGGCCTGAAGTTAAACGCAAAAAAGTGAAAAGTCATACCCTTCGGGAAAAACAAGGTAACCCCAAGCTACTATATAGGTGGCAACCCACTAAGCACAGAAGAGGTTATCAGGGACCTGGGTACCCAGGTTGACAGTGGCCTCTCGTTTGACACTCACGTTGCTAAAGTGGTTTGAAAGACCTTCTACATTGCCCATCTGATCATGAAGGGATTCACATCCAGATCAAGTGAGGTCATTGTTCCCCTGTACTCTTCACTTATCAGACCAATGATCGAGTACAATGCCCCATTCGGGATGTATCTCACCCGACACCTGCAGCAATTGGAGAGACCCCAAAAGTTCCTCACCAAAAGGATAAAGGGACTCCAAAACCTGTCATATACTGCCAGACTGAAGAAACTCCAACTCTATTCAGTTGCATACCGTCTGCTCAGAGGTGACCTGTGCCTGACATACAAGGCCATGACCAACCCGGAATTAATGGACATGCTCCACCTCAAAAAATCCAAATCCACCAGAACCACTAGAGCAAGTGACTTAAACCTTAGCACGGATATAAATAGGACGTGCTGGAGGGATAGATTGATCACCCAGAGACTCCCCATGCTGTGGAATAAAATCCCGGTCCATGTGAGGCAGAGCACCTCGCTGGCTCTGTTCAAGAGAAATCTTGACCGGTGGATGGGAGATCGTAGGTTTACCCCGGGAATCATCTCTGTGTCACTGCTGGACAGAGGCACAACAAACTAATGGGCACATTATTTCTAACATAAGGGGTGGCATAAGCCACATAACTTTGGGCTAGTCTTATAAATGCCTTAGGGCAGATAGCCTAGTATAAACCTATGAACCTATGAACCTAAAAGCTTTCCCATCCTTATCAGAGAGGGAGGAATTAGCATTTACCAAATGCTTGGTTGCAGAAGAATTTGACAAGGAAATCAGTGAGCTGCCAAATCTGGGATTAGAAAACAAGCATTTGTAAGAATGCTGAAGAACTTAATCTCCTTCTTAGGGGCTGCTGGGTGGCTGTCAGGCATGTGGCGGGCTGTATTAAAATCATCCTTCAAGGCTAGAAGCACAACAGCAACACCAGTAGGCTGAGGAGAAATAACAAAATTTGTTTCCTTAAAATCTGTTCCCTGCTCATCACACTGGGAATCTTCAGAAAATGAAGAATTTGTTTTTCTCTTACCAGTAGATCCAGAATGAGAAGGGTTAAGAGCCTGAGCTAAGCTCAACAAATCTTCCCTATCTAAAGAAATAGAGAAGATGAATGTTTAACTTTCTGTGTCTTGCTGACAGGAATAGCCATAGAAGTAGACCAATTCATATCAGGGACATCACCCTAGGGAACAGGCATCTTAGTCGAGCCATGCAGAGAAGCATTCCCCACTCCTTCCTCAGAGACTGGCAAGGACACTCCAACAGCCACAGAGGATGTGAGGAAGAAGATGAATGGTCTGAGGATCCAGAAATGGCCAACACAGGTTCAACTATCTGCAGCTGAAGCAAAGTAACAGCCTGCTGAAAACCCAGAGGCTGTCTGGAAATGTTCTTCTTTTTGTGACCAGAGAAAGGAAAAAACAAGGACCAGAGAAAGGAAAAAACAAGGAACAAACATGATGTTCCATGCTAAAGCCAAGAAAGAAGTCTGAAACTCAGGTACTGATGACTGAAGCATTCAGAAAATGGTAATTATCAAAAAAGTTTTCATCACAAATACACTGTGACAAGCGCAGCACACACTTGCCAAAGCTCCTGTCATCAGCAACAATTAGAGTACAACTTAGAAACATAAGTTTACCCTGAAAATAATAAACAAACTACAGTTTTCCAACTGACTAAAATATCACATGACAGTTCAAGAAAAGGAAAATCTAGCAAAAAAAAAAAAATAGTGTCTGTCATAAGAGTACAGTTTTAACTATAAAATTAAATGTGTAAGATTTTTTTTTTTTTCCCCATGAAGGCAAGTTTTCTACCCCGCAATAGAGAAATGCTAGCTAACCACCGGTCACTGAAAGCCCACAAGAGTAATACTTTTCTGCAACAGGAAAACTGTGAAGGACTTGCCATCCAGACTGCAGATTTCCTCCAGCCTAGCATGACCTATCTAAATTGCCTCCTAGTCATGGTGTTCCTGGCTGGTCAGTACTCAGCTTGCATATTTCCAGAGGGAAAAGCATTCTCATAGTTTCAGAGATCTAATGATGAACATCATATGTTTAGATATTATAAGTGTCAGGAACTAAATGTCTTATATGCATATAATTACAAATAACACATATCAGAAACTTGTTGATTTTCTAATGCTGACTAATATTCTTGTATGCCATTATTTTTATTCATGCCACAAAGCCAACCAAATCAGTAAGGAAAGTAGGAAAGTACCTGTCACTCTCTTAAAAGAATTAGTGTCATTTTGACCTTAGTCATAGAGTGAAACCTTCAAGAGGCTTGTTAGACAAAGACTCAACAATTTCAGGAGCTGATTGCTGACTTTCATTCTGAGCACCATTCACATCATTGTGGGTAATTACAGGTGGAATATACAGGAGGACCGTCAGTCTACATCAGTTGTGGTTCGTAAAAATATTAAAATATTCCAATTCACTCTATTATCTTTCAGACAGCTAAGCAAAATAATCTGTCATCGGAAGTACATCACCCTAAAGGAGTCAATGGGAAAAGGACCTCAAGATAAGTAAAACAAAGCATTTAAGATGCTTTATAGTATAATGTAAAAAAAAAAATAAATAATTGGGTATACTCATTTTTTTTTTAATTTTCACACAAACCAGAATAATACTGACTTTTATAACAAACTTTAAAGGGGCTCAATTACAGCTCCCTATCAGAAGTTCAAAGACTAGATAATGTAAGTCCGAAAAACCAGGGCAGTTTAAGTGCGACTTAATACAAGCAACAGTGAATTGTAAAAGTTACTGTTACATTTAGTGTCGTTACGTAGGGAGGGGCAATTTCCAATGCACCCCCACACCTCTGCCTCTTACATATATTGACTCTGAGGTTGCTGTACCTTAGAGAATAGGGGAATACTCTGATACTGATTTCAGAAACAGCATACATTTCCCTGTAAGCACACTCAAATCCTCAAAGCTCCAAGGATCACAATTATGGTCCACAAACCTGCAATGGGTAACTCTCCCATCATAACTCATAACAGCACTATTCAGAGGACCACAAAACAAACTCTTTCAGATAAAGTACTGCGCATATTTGTTACCTGAAGGATTCACAGCTGCAGATTCCTCTGCACAAAGCTAGTATTGCACAGCAGACTGCACTGCAATCAGGTATACAATCTGGGGATTCCGGAGAATATAAATAAAGTCCCGAAAGACTGAATAAAACAAACTTCTTCAGTACTGCCTCAGATTTTTAATTTAAACATGGCTGCAATTTATTTGTGAAAATAAACACAGTCAACTGTCACTCCAGAGTACTTCCAGAGACAGATGACTAGTTTTTTTTTGTATATTAAAGAACTTATTAATCTAAAATATGACTTCAAGTAGCTACAAAACTACTTCCTGCATTCTGAATGCCACTGACCCCTACTGCATACAACATTGTATAAAACATGATTACAAAACTAACTACTTTTACAGGTGTCTTCTGCTTCCTTGTTGCTCTGATGTAATTTCAGTTGTCACTACTGCTAATAAGAGTTTACAGTTTTAAACCCAAACGGCACAGTTCTAAACAGCCACACACAGAAACACACACACCAAAAACAAAAAAGAATGGAAACACACCTCTGCAGAACAGATAACATGCACACCACCACTTCAATCAATTCACCTCAACTTTAATGTAGTGCTTTACCACAAAGAAATTGACAAAATAGAGTACATTCAAACAAGCAAATGCTAAATAACAGTTAGGGGGAAACACCTATGCAAGTATTAAAGAAAATAAATAAATATAAGACTAATAAGATACTAGTTCAGGAGACTAAACACTATATTCCTAATTCATAAATAATCTTATGCTGCCTTCTAGATTATTTAAATTTTACCTTTAAACACTGCATAGATACTATATAGCTGATATTTAAAATAACATACAACTGTATTTATTTTATTTATTTATTTGTCTTTGTTTACTGAAAAAGTCCGACTGGGTAATACTCATTTTCAGCAGAGTCCTGGGGAGAATAGCTCCATTTGCTTACATTGCATTATAGTAAGTTCCAGTTAAATACAGAGTAGTTTGATTTCTATTTACATTTATACGCAAACAGTAGTTATATTTATACATTCAAAGATTTTAGAGATGAAAGTTACTAAAGACAAAGCCCATGTACAACTTAGTGGATTGTGCAGGCAGCATTCAAGTATAAAAATTGTTTTGTCATTTCAGTGAGAGGTTAAGGGTATTCTGTTTAAGGAGAGTACTGTACAGTGAACACAAAGTCTTAACCTTGTGATTAGCATGTGCAGGGCCAGGACTGGTTAAGATGTTGTTTAAGCGCTGGTTTAAAACTATTTAGTTAGAGAGTTTTATTTGTGTGGGAATATTATTCCAGAGTTTTATTTGTGTGGGAATATTATTCTAGAGTTTTGCAAAGTACTGGGAGTAGTGTGTCTCTCCTGCGACATTATTTGACTTATTTGTAAGTAATAAGAATTTGTTAATAGAGTGGAGGTCCCTTGCTAGACAGTAGGGCAGTAGTAAGTTTTGTAGTGCAGGGCATTTTTCTGGATGGTGAATGCGTTTGTGGGCAGTGGTTAATATAGCAATAACCCACGCCTGGGTGTGGGTAATGCTAAATTTACCCACGGTTGGCGTGGTTTGGTCCCGAGGGCGAAGCCGAGGGACCAAACAAAGCCAACCGTGGGTAAATTTAGCATTACCCACACCCAGAAGTGGGTTATTGCTATTATACCATGACATTATTTAAGAAAAGAAACTATTACTTTTCTTAAATAATGGCATAGTATAATGCCTGTTTACTGCCCTTCTGCAGATGTCTGGCATCCGCGGCAGTTCTGATGTACTGCGCGCCTGCGCAGTACATCAGAGTTGTGCAAAGCAACGGAGAAAGCAAGATCTCCGTTGCTTTTTTTTTAGTGTCTCGCTATGTTAAATGAGTTTAACATAGCGAGACAGTTTTAAAATAAGCAACGGAGATGTCCGTTGCTTATTTTAAACTGTCTCGCTATGTTAAACTCATTTAACATAGCGAGACATAAAAAGCAACGGAGATCTTGCTTTCTCCGTTAAAACACTGTCTCGCTATGTTAAATGGGTTTAACATGGCGAGACAGTTTAAAATAAGCAACGGAGATCTCCGTTGCTTATTTTAAACTGTCTCGCATGTTAAACCCATTTAACATAGCGAGACAGTGTTTAAAATGAGTTATACTAATGGAAAAAGTCCGGCGACGGACCTTTTTCCATTAGTATAACTCGATTTACAACGGGCACGCTGGCCAATCAGCGTGCACGTTTTGGGGGGGGGTCATGGTATAATTGTGAATATGTTAGGTAGTTGTGTAATTCAAGCCAGTTTAATTGCTTTAATCTAAGACAGTGGTGGGTCCTACGATGACAAATTTAGCTACTGTATTGTATCAGGAAGCAAGTTTCTCTTGAGTATTCTTTAAGTTTGTTAGGATAGGAGCAGCGTAAACGAGAGATGGAGAAGGTGGTGGCTAGAGTTTTTCTTGCAGTATCTGTAAGGAATCCATTGATTCTATAAAGGGAGCCTAGTTTCTGGTGTGTAGATTAAACGGTTTGCAGAATATGCTAGTCATATTTGAGACTGTCGACTATTTTAACACCTAGAAGTTTACTGTGAGTTACAGTGCCAATTATGGTATTATTTGCTGACTTTATGGTTAAAGACTGCTTTTGATTTTGGCAACTTTTTAAGGTAAAAAGCATTAACTTAGTTTTCTTGGGGTTCAGTTGGAGGTTTGATTCTTTGAGCCAGATTTCTACAGAGGAGAAAGATTTTTAGGTAATGTTTTGGAGCTTATTTATTGTTGAGACTGCACACATTAATGCTGAGTCATGTGCATACTCAACTAAACTAGCATGGTAATTGCAGATGTGGAGGTAATTAATAAATATATTAAATAGGAGAAGACCCAGGACAGAGCCATGAGGGACACCTGTAGTAACTGGTTGAAAAGATGAGTAGATTTGTTGTTATTTAGCGGATTGTTAGCTTCCAGACAGGTAACTAAGAAACCACAACAAGGAGCATTGTGAAAGTCTTATTGAGGAGAGTCAAACAAGCAGTGCTGGTGCAAGACAGTATCAAATGCCTCTGACAAGTCTAAGAACATGGTGGACACAAGCAGACCATTGTTTCTATATGTTAATTTATTATACTGGAAAAATGTAGTTGTGGTGCTATGCTGGGGCCTAAACCCATGTTGTGTTTCTAAGAGCAGGTTCGTCTGTAGTTATTAAACTCTGTAGATGTGCCACCTTTGTGCAGTGGTATGATGCATATTTTTTTCCACAGAGATAGGACATATCTTTTTTTCTATGAACCTATTAATTAGTATGGACACAGGGAAGGCTATGACGTCTCCGGCCATTTTTAGGTAGTCTGATGGTAGTTGGTCTACAGCTATGGAAGTAGTTTCTAGTTTAAGGAGCAACTTCATTATGAGTAAGGTAGGTAATGGACTAAAAATGAAGAGCTGTGGGTAGTTTTGATTGGACAGGGGTAGAGAGAGGGGGGGGGGCAGATGTATTACTATCTAAGACATAATATTGATTGTATAAATTAGGAATTACACTGGATGGGGATACAGTCTGTCATATTGTCTGCTTTTGGAGAGAGAGTGGTGATACTGCCAGGGTAGAGTAGTTTATTTAGTGATTAGCAAAAAGGTTTTGGGTTGTTTTTATGTTTGTCTTGTAAGTTGGTATAGTATATGTTTGCTTATTCTGCTTGATATGGAGTTTTGCAAGGTTTCTAATAAGTCGAAATTGCTGGAAGGTATTTTGAGTTCAACTTTTATACCAGGTTTTCCAGGCTTTATCCATTTTTATCATGATTTTTTTGTTTTTTTGTCACCCATAGTACGTTTTTGGACTTTAATCTTTTATTACATACTGGTGCTAGATTAAAGGTCTGTAAGAACATGATATTGAAGCATTCTATAGCAGTATCTAACAGCATTGTTCTAAGCACATTCCAGTTATATTGTTTTAGTGCTTCATTAAAAATATCTTGCTGAAATTGGTTGTATTTCGAATCTGATTATAGATAATATGTTTATCTATTTTATGGTGAGTTCTAATGGCATATGTTTGTAATGTTGTCACTTATGCTACCTGAGAGGCAGTCTACTTTTTTGTCAGATTATCTGGTTTCTTTGTAAGAATCCAGTCCATACCTCTCAACCTCTTAGAGGAAGAAATGTGGACAGAGCCATAAATAAAGGGGGTAACAAAGGTCCAAAATAGGGACAATTTTTAAATATTGCTCTTACAATCTTAGAAAGTAGATAGAATAACAGACTTTGTATTAGCATGGATTTTCAGACGGGTATGAAGTCTGCATCTCAAATGTCTGTCATTATTTTCTGACTTAAGTATTCAACAATTTGCCAAAGATTTGTTAGAAAGCCACTATTTTATGAAAAATGGACCAAATATATGAAGCAAAAATCTGGACATTCTGCAAAAATCTGTGCAGTTGAGAGGTATGATCCAGAGTGTCTCCCTGAAGTTTTGTTGATTCTAGTAGGTGTGGCTATTAATTGTCTGAAGTTGTACAAGTTTATGGATTCAGTGGGGGAATTGGAATTTATGAGTTGCCAGTCTATATTTAAGTGTCAAATTTTATAGTTTCACAGTTAATTTGTTAGCATATCCAAGACAGGATGCTTCCAGTAGTATCACTGTTATTCCCTGGTGGTATATAAATTGCTATTAAACATACAGTTTTCCTATTGTTGACTTTTAGGAGTGTTGTTAGTATGTATGGAACGTGCATTGCCACAAGAAAGCAGTTGGAGGAGATCGGCAATTGCCACAACCTCATGGCCTCTCGACATAAGGGATAAGGCTTGGCTCCTCCCTGCTTGTTGATATACTAAACAACAGACATGTTATATGTCTGAAGTGCAATGATTCGTGAGGGAAGAGAGGTATGAAGGACTTGCAACACTAGGAGCACTGCTCTCATCTCCAGGATATTTATATGCAAACTGGCCCAGGTGCCTTGGACTATCTGACCCAGAAAATGCCCCCACCTGAGCTGGGAGGTGTCTGTGGTCACCGTGGCCTTTGGAGGAGGAAGAATAAAGGGATAACCTTGCTCTATAACTTGCGATTGAAACCACCAGAGAAGAAACTCCTTACATACTCGAGATAGTCTGATCAGATAATTTAGTGGATAAGAAAGGAGGGACTATTGAATTGCTAGTGCTAACTGAAGAACTCTTATGTGGAGATGAGCTATAGGAACAAGAGTTATGGTGGCAGCCATGAAACCCAATGCTCTTAGAGCAAGACAGGCTGCAGGCATAGAAATGTGTAAAATTTGTTTGACATGGAGTCTGAGGGTGGTGATCCTGTCTGAAAGAAGAAGAGCTAGGCAATGAGTTGTGTCCAGACAGGCTCCTATTGAGTCTAACACCTGTACCGGTTGTAGATGTGATTTGTTTAAGTTGATGGAGGTGCCCAAGGTTGAGGCTAGTTGAAGTAAGTAGTCCCTGGCTTGGA